>NW_027185764.1:52389783-52478526 GCF_028583685.1 Petaurus breviceps papuanus | reverse complement strand
AAAAAAAAGCATATTAACATTATCTATGTCTTAACTATTTTTATTTATTTTGTTAAATATTTCCCAATTACATTTTAATCTAGTTTGGTGGGATTCTCATAGTTGACATTTCTGATGGAGAAGATGCAGATCTGGTTCTCTTGCTTTATTTAAAAAACCTCAACCCTACTAAGATTAATAGTAATTTGGTAACACCAATATTTTGGTGTACTGAAGTTTCCTTGGTACTGTAGTACTCCCTCCACTGAAGCAGATTGAAATCTCTATAAGTTTGATCTTGGTGAATGACTTAGTCTTCATTAGCCCCAGTTTCCTCATCTTTAAAATGCAGGTTTGGGATTAGATAGTTGAGTTCCCTTCTGCCTTTAGACCTGTGATCCTAATACTGGTCTTCTCACTTGCTGTGGCTTACTAGATCTGTCACCTGGGAGCCTGGCCCATGGTTGTGAGCAGCTCCCCAGCTTAGCTAAAGTGTTTCTCAGACCAGTCTATCACCAGATCTATAGTCCTAGCCTTTCTGGTTCTACTGACATAGGTTTTTAGAACCCAGGGTCACCTCCAGGTTACCATGAAATTTTGAAGTGACACTTTAGTGAAAGTTATTTTGTATTGTTAGAGATGAATAGTTAATACTATTTCGTCATATATCTTTTCCCTTTATCTCCCATGCCCCCTTCCCCAAAATCCACATACATAGTAAGTAGCCTTAAAAACTTGATTAATTATATGGCCTTAGAGGAAAAAACAGCAATGAAATCTTTCATAAGCCTCCTTCTTTCCCCCAAGAAGAATAATGAAGCTCTGTGGTCGTTTTACTTAAGTCTTCACAAAGGTCTTTTGGAGAACACATGTCATAAGAGTTGTTACTGAAACTAGTTGGATTGTTTTCTTTAACTTTCTCCCACCAAGATCTTCCTCTTTCTCCAAAGGCCTAATATTTAATGGTGCTGCTATTCAGTTATTTCAGTCCTTTCCAACTCTTCGTGCTATTCTGCATTTTTAGAGGAGTGAGAAGTAGTAGTTTTATTCTTTAGGCATTAGCTTCTTAATATGTAATATGAGTATGTTGGAATTGTTAACCTCTAAGGACACTTCTGGGTTTAAGATTCTATCCTCCTATTCTCTACATACTATGTACTATCTGCTAGTACTAATAATATCTGCTATCTATTGCCATCTAATAGAATCATAGAATTTTAGAACAGAAAGGCTCACATAACCGACTCATTTTACTGAAACTGAAGTAGTGAATTAACACCAGAAATTTAATCTCTTAATTCCAATAGACCTTCATAGGATTTCCCCTTTCATAGGAAAGTCAACAAGCATGCATTAAAAGCTTACTTTGTGCTAGGCACACTGTTCAACTCTGGAAATACAAGCAAAAAGATGGTCCTTTGCCCTCAGGGAGCTTACATTCTAATAGGGAAAAACAACATATAAAAAGAAACTGAAAAGCCAAGGGGACTTGGTAGGAAAAGTCCAGGGAGTCAGGAGTAGAGTCTGGAAAGGAATGAAGATATATCTGACCTGGGCATTTTTCTGGAAGGAACAAAGCAATCAAAGAAATGGGCCACTGGTGTGTATGTATGTGTAAGAAGGTACTTCCAGTGAGAGAAGTATAGGGTAGAGTGAACTTGTAGGGTGAGGAGAATTCTGTTGCATGGTCAGGAAAGTCCAGAGAGTCAGGAGTAGAGCCCTAAGTTGCCAGGTGTATTGCTCTCCCAATACAGCAAGCAGTCCATATCAAGTTCCTCATCCAAAGCCCACCCTGGGCTTGTGTCCTGGGACCCAGGCTTCTCAGGATGTCTTTTCTGAACAGGCTGCGATATTCAGCCTGGAATCCTGGACTTCAAAGACCACAAGGCTCAGGTTTCCTAGGTCAGGGAATCCCTTCCCCAATCTAGAGCTAAAAAAGACAGATGAAACAAGACCAAAATCCTAAGCTTGTTTCTCAGCCTCACAGAGCCTAAAGGAGGGGGAGAAGATGGTTCTTCACTCCCCAGTTTCCTGCATGGTTGCCCCTGCCATGGGGGGGAAGGAAAGATTTAAGATTTAAGATCACCTGGTGCTTCCCTCCCCCTCCTAGGACAAGTAGACTTTTCAAGCATCAAATCCCCCAAGCCTCATCCAGTTTAAGGTCCTCATTGAACTTTCAGGGCAAAATATAACCTAACCCACACAGGCATGCCCTCCTGACCAAAGCTACACATATGCCATTCCCTTCTCTACCCTCTGGGCATCCCCTCTGCATCACCTGAAGGTTCAGCAGTCTGTGGCAAGTATAGTAAGGTCCTCCTTCCTTGCCCACTCACCCCCAACCCTTCTTTGTTTATTTTGTAAGGTTCAGAATTATTTTCATAGGACCATCAGGCAAGGATGGGTAGTGATCTGAGTCTCAGTTTTTATTATCTTTCCCTTCAAACCCACCCTTCCTTTGAACTTCCTTATTTCTGTCAAGGGCACCATAAGAATATTTCCATCACAGAAATTCAAAACCTCAGTGTCATCTTTAACTTCTCATTTTTATTCTCTCTCGCCTCAACACACCCATGAGTTGACACGTCTCATTCCTACCTCTACAGCATCTTACGTAGCCTCCACCCAAGTTCAGTTTCATCACTTCTTATCTGACTTTTTGAAAGTTTCCTAATTCTTAGAAAAAATACTGCATTTTACAAGAAGCTTTGCCAAATCGTTTTTTAAATTCTAGTGCCTTCCCTCTGTTGATTATTTCCTATTTTCCTATATTTAGCTTGTTTATATAAAATTATTTAATTGTTGTCTCCCCTGTTCCCTCCCCAGTCCCCAAACTCCTGGAGGGCAGGGACTGTATTTTGCTCTTTTGTATTTTCCCCAGAATGTAGCATAGTGCCTGACACATTATTAGCACTTAATAATTGCTTACTGACTGATTAGCTGGTCTGTCTCCTAGCCTCTAGTCTCCCCACAGATGCCAAAAAGACTTTACTGAAGTGTAAGTCTGACCATGTGACTACATCACTTGAGTTCCACTGGCCCCCTTTTGCTCTAGGATTAAATATTTCATCTGCTCCTATTAAAAATCTCTATTCCATGTTGTTTTATAATATGGATAATTATTAGAACTGTAGTACATGCATATAATTTACAAGTAAGTAAATATACACAGATTGGGGATGCACAATGAATAGATTTTTACTGTGTGAAGTCAAATAAATCTATAACCTCTGTTCTAGAGGCTCAGAGGGAGAGGAATCTCATTCTAGTTAGTTTATGGTTTTTCCCCTCTCCTGCTGTAAGCACAGTATTATGTTTTTTCAGTTCCTTTACTTTAATCTTTTTTTTGAGGTGGCCCTTTCCCCACTTGCTCTCTTCCCTCACCCTTGATCCCCTCTTCTCATTTGTTACACCTTTCTCTTTAGGGTTTTATTTATTAATTCCTCTCTCCTGCTTTTAGCTGGTTATATTTTTCTTTCCCCTCTTTCCATTCAGTTAATCAAGTAGATTCTCCCTTTCTCTCCTTCCCTTTGGCTAGTCTTGTTCATTAGTTTTTAAAATTTCATTTTTTTGTGTGCCCCTTTCCAAAAAAGATTTCTTCCACTGTCTTCATTGTCTGACTTCTCTTTCTTTTTATTTTAGACCTTTATTCTCTGAGTCATGATTCCTGTAATGTTCTGGTCTCTTTCTTTTCCCTGTATTCTTCATACAATCTCAGATTGCAAGATATCTCCTCTAGGCAATTTCTGCCTCTGCCATCTAGGGTTTACCCTATGGATTCCCCTTTTCCATTGTAAATAATGTCAATTATTTGTAGGTGTCCAAGAGGACACTGCCCCACAGTACAGCCCCCTCTCCCCCCACCAAATACCCTCTCTGGTTTACCTTTTTTTCCCCTATATTTCCCTACCTCCTCCCTGTGTCTATACTCTCCCATTCCTCTGGGTGCCAGTTGGCCCCAGGAGCTTCAACTTCCATCCCAGTCCCAGGAGAAGTAGACTTTTCAAGTACTAAATCCCCCAGGCTTCATCCAGGATCTTCATCTATCTAGCAGATGATATCCCTTTTCCCACAGGAGCATGCATCAGTGGTGCCCCCTCCCACCGTCAAAGTAAAGTATCACATCCCCCCTTTTCAGTCTTTCCCCCTTCCTCTTCAACTATTCCCCTGTAAGCTCTCTCTGAGACCACAGAGGTCATCTTCCCTCCTGGCTGGCCCTTGATTAAACCCCAGGGCATCATTGTCTTCTCTCTATTCCCTTGCTCCCTTTACCCCCTTTTATTTATCTTCCTATGTTTTAATATAGTCCCAGAAAAACAGAATTCACCTGTAGGTAGGTTGTCACCAGGTTCTGTCCATAATGCCTCCTGTCTTTCTCTTCATTGTTAATGCTACCATGTTTCTGCCTTCACTCCTGGTTCCTTGTGCACATTTAAAAAGCCCTCTCTTACCGGTCTTTTGTCTTTTGTCACTGTTGCTGTTGCTGTCTTTGCTTGCTACATTTATTCACTCCTTTCTACATTTCTGATGTTTGAGGTATTTGAGAAGCAGGTCGGATTTTCTTTCTAAAAATATTTCAAGCTCCTCTTTATTATTGAATATCCATCTTTGGTCCTGAGATTTGGTTAGGCTCGGATTTGCAGGTAGGTCACCCTGGGCTGCATCCTGAGCTCCAGTGTTCTTTGTACTCTTTATTAAATTTCCTCCTCCTTTTTTCTGGTATGTGCAGAATAGTCTTGTGTTATATGAATGTCCTTTCCTTTGTAATTAAAAATCTTTCTCCTGATGGCTTGCAGAACTTATTTCTGAATCGAACTGTTAAATTTAACGACTATGTATATTGGAGTTTGCAGCCTTGGTTCTTTTCCTAGAGGCAATTTGTGAATTCTTTCAATTGGAATTTCATTTCCTATGTTCAGAATTCTGGGCACTTCTCTTTTATTATTTCTTTTATTATGGTATTGGGGTTTCTTTTTGTCCTGTCATTTTCTTCTGAGAGACCTATGATCCTCAGGTTGTCTCTCTGCATCCTGTCTGAGTTCAGTATCCCCTCCTATAATGATTTTTTTTTTTTGACTAGGTAAAAGAAGCCATTCTTTGTCTCATTTCTTATCTACTCTTTGTCACTGAATGGGCGTTTCCTCAGACAAACTGAGGCCTGGGAAAGGCCTTAACTTAAAAAGGCCAAGGTCTCCCACTGCATCTGGGGCCATCCCCAGTTGTCCTGATTTATATCTTACCGCTGGACCCAGATGACTCCAGAGGAGAGAATGAGTGAGGCTGGTGACTTTGCACAGCCCTCCTTCACTTACATCCAATTCACTTGCAGGTTTTGGCACCACTTCCTCTTCTAGGTTGTCCTTCCCTTCTGTATATTTATTTGCATTCCCAGTCTGTTCTCTCTTTACTTTCTTTGTCAATGTCAACTATCACAAATTCAAGTTTTTCTATTCTGCTCATTGTTTTTGCTGTGCAGGATATATATTCCGTTTTTGAAATTCTCATTTTTCTTTTAAACCATTCAGGAACAGCATGTTGTGATTCCATGTTCTTAAATTCCACAGCTTCCTCTGTCTCATTCCCCTTCAGTATTTATTCACAGATGCCTGAACATGTCTATTAGATCTGGAGGCCATATATCCTTCTTCTCTTGTTAGTGTTTTTCTTGTTAATTTATCTGTTTATGTTTAAGGTCTTTGAGTTTTCTTCCTGAAAACTTCGGTACTTTCAGTATCCTCCCAACCCCTCCCCCCCAACTTATTTTCCTTATCACTCACTTCCTGACTCCCTACCCTCTGATTGTGGTTTCTGTGTGGTTTCTGTTCGGGGCTGGAATTCAAAGCCTCTCCTCATCTTCCCATACTGGGTAATTCACAGTTCACCCACTTAGGTCTCTGCTCCAACTGATTTTTGAATGGTAAGAACTGGCACCAGCTGTGCTCTTTCCCTCAGGCTTGGTGGAGTGCTGCACGGTCCCCCACATGCACAAAGTCTTGTCCTGTTGATCTGTCTGACTCCCTCTGGTCCTCAGTACTCTGGCCCAGCATCAACAGTATTTCTGGCAGTTCAATGCTTTACAGCCCTAGTACTTCTGGGGTATAGCCAGCGGGTTTTCACTCCTGAATGGGCTGTGGCCAAATTCAGAGAAATCTAACTAGCTCTTAGAAATAAGGCCCATACGAGCAACTAGGAGGCGCTGTGAATAGATCACTGGCCCTGGAGTCAGGAGGACCTGAGTTCAAATGTGACCTCAGACATTTAACACATACTAGCTGTGTGACCTTGGGCAAGTCACTTAACCCCAATTGCTCTGCCTTCCCCCTCCAAAAAAAAAAAAAAAGAAGAAAGAAAGAAGACCCAGAGGATCATAGACCTAGAGGTAGAAGGGTCCCCAGCAATCATCTCATCCTACCTTTCATTTTACTGATGAGGCAATTAAGACCTAGAGAGGTTAAATGATTTGCCCAAAGTCACAAGAGTTTCTCTTTGTTGTTGTTCAGTAGTTCAGTTATATCCAACTCTTTGTGACCCTGTAGACCATACTGTCCAGGGTGTTTTCTTGGCAAAAATACCGGAATGGTTTGCCATTTCCTTCTCCAGTGGCTTATGGCAAACAGAGGTTAAGGACTTCCCCAAGGTCACACAGCTAGTAAGTGTCTGAGGCCAGATTAGAACTTAGGTCTTCCTGACTTCAAACCCAGTGCTCTATCCATTGAGCCATCTAGTGCTTCATCAGGGCTTCTATAGTGTAAGACTGACTATCTTCTGAGAGAAGAGATGGTTTCCTCTATCCTTTCTGCCACCTTTTGTAACAAAGACATGGCAACCAAACTATTTGATGAGGTAGTAAGGTTTAGGAAGGGGAGCTAAATGGTGAAGTGAATAGAAAACCAGGCCTGGAGTTAGAAAGACATCTTCCTGAGTTCAAATGTGGACTTCAACACTTACTGTGTGACCCTGGGCAAGTCACTTAGCCCTGTTTGCCTCAGTTTACTCATCTGCAGAATGAGCTGGAGAAGGAAATGGCAAACCACACCAGTATCTTTGGCAAGAAAATCCCAAAAGGGATCACAAAGAATCAGACATGACTGAAACAACTGAACAACAATAAAAAGGTCTTTGAATTGTCCTTGAAACAGCTGATTTCTGATAAGGAGCTCTTTTCTTGGGTTAAGCTTCTCTAAGCCATAACTGAAAATTCAGTATGATGTAATAGAAAAGAACATGGGACTTAGAGAAAAAAGCTGGGTTCAAAGGACACCTCTGAAATTAACTAGCTGTGTGACTATGGACAAGTCATTTAACCCATCTGAGGTTCAGTTTTCTCGTCTGTAAAATGAAAAGAATCTCAAGCAAGATAATCTATCAAATGTTCAACTTTAGAGTGTTATGTAAATGTCAACTATTTTCTGGTCCCCTCTACTGTGTAAATAAGATAAACCCCAAAATGTCTTTGCCTGTTAGTCCATTTCTGTATGAGGCAGTTAGGTGGCTCAGTACAGGGCCTGAAGTCAGCAAGTCTCATCTTCCTGAATTCAAATATGACCTCAAATACTTAGTAGCTACGTCACCCTAGGCAAGTAATTTAAATCAGTTTGCCTCAGTTTCTTCATCTGTAAAATGAACTGGAGAAGGACATGGCAAACCACTTCAGTATGTTTGCCAAGAAGACCCCAAATGGGGTCACAAAGAGGGGGAAATGACTGAACAACAACAACCCCTTCTTTGTCATGCTCCTAATTACATGACTATAATCCTTCTACCAAGGGGACCAGAACCACGGGACAATGTATGTAGGAATATTTATCCCTAGGTTCAAAGAGGAGGGGAAAGCGGAGACTTGGTGGGTAGTTAAATTTCCCACTTCATTTTGACTTGGTTCAATTCAGGCTTGAGCCCTTCCAAGGAAAATCTTGGTGAATCACCAGATCCTTCGGTTTATACTTCCTGCTGCCCCACTCCTCTTAGGCCAAGCCTCCTTTGTCTTATTATAAGCATTGCACCAAGAATCAATAGCCTTGGATAAAGCAATTTGCCCTAGTTCCCCAAAGCAGTACCTTTACTTAGAACTATGTATTAGTTAAACCAGGGAAGGTAAAGAATGGCAAGACTGAGATTAAGCCAAAATGAAAATCATTTAACAGTATAATCAAGGTAGGTTTAGCTCATCTTTTAGGGGAAATGATTGATCTCTTCATTAAAGTTAAGATAGCAGGTACTGGGGATGGAAAATGAAAGTCCAGTAAAGTCATCTTTTAAAAGGCCTATGTGATTAGGATTCCATACTAAGAAACAGTGTGCTGAATCATGGATTTAGTGATGGAAGGAACTTTGAAGTCATCTAGTCCAACTTCTTCATTTTGTAGCTGTGGAAACATATCTAAAGAGGGTAGATGACTTGTTTTACAAATGGCTGTCACAATTTGAAGCCAAGTCCTTAACTCCAAGTCTAGCGCTTTCTCCCTTGCATCAGGCTATCTACCTGCTTGATTCACATCTGTACACTCCAAACATCCTGAGACATCTTACCAACTGCTCTGCCACTCTCCCCTCTAAATTTTGCTATCCCCTCCTCTTTTCCATCCCAGCTTTCCACCTTATGCTTTGGGAACAACAATCAAATAACATTACCATTGCTTCTAGAATTCAAGTGGCTTATGAAGACACTCATCAGGGGACTCCACTTAACATCCTATGACTCTTGAAACAAAAACTCCCTTACTTGACCACCACTCTCCCATTATGTGATGAGAGTGATCCTGCTAAGTAGTGTTAAGGAGTGAATTTTGAGTAGTGTTTTGAAGTCCAGGGACATGCTACAGTAGACAGGCCCTTTGAATGAAATATTGAGAATAGTACAAGTGAGGGTTTAGTTACCTGCCTTTGATGGGTTCAAGTCATCAGACCCATATGAACCCATACACAAGGATGGGGTTCAACCCCAGGCTGTGAGAAGGAAGGGATAAAGGCAATGAGATTTCTCAGGAAGTCAGTATGACTATTAATGGATTGAAAGCACTTGAAGTATATACTTTCTCTTCCCTGACTTTTTTAACTTCATCAATGTAGGGAATGGGCAGTGGGATCATGATTCCTTTGAGTCAGGCCATGGACCCCTGTCCCTTCATTTTAGAGAGGAGGAACCTGAAGTACATGCATAACATATCTTGCCCAGGGTTACACAGGTAACGTGTTTGAGGCAAGATTAAAACCTAGGTCTTACTGAATCTAAGTCCGACATCCTATCCACTACCCCATGCTGCCTCTTAAATCACTGCCTTCATTTCAAATGACAGGCTTAAAGAGTTGGCTGGGCACTGAGGGGTTAAATGACTTGTCCATAGTCACAGAGTTAATATGAGTCAGAGCCAGGATTTGTCTTCAAGACTCTAAATTTAGATAGCTTGCTCTCTGTAAATGATCTTGCCTTCTTAATAAAAATTTGTACATGGGGGTGAGGGATAGAGGGTGGGGATGGATTTTTGGTTCATTGAAGGAATCCTTGATCAACTTGAGAAGTTCACTCCAACCAATCCAATGAGATTACTGTGATGTGCATTCTTTGGAGGCAAAGATAAGATACAGAAAACTACTAATGACTAGCCAACTGAGAATCAGCCCCTTCTAGCTTTAGTATCTATAAAAGCAAGTTGATCATACTCTTTAAGCATCCTGAGTTCCCTCTTTGCCTTTATCTTTCATCTTATTTTAGAAATACCTTCCCAGTCCCTTTCAGAAGAAGGAATAAGAGACAAAGAATAGGGGGAGCTCCACAGAACCAGAGAGCTCAGCCCCATAATCTCATCAAATTGACAGAAATTCCGACACACAACATATGTGTGATTGCTGGGTTAGTATTCAGAAAATTAAAGAAGACACTTTACCCTTTTAGACTTTATCAGCACCAGCTTTATCCGTCATAGAACCATGGAACCAGAGCTGGAAGGGGATCTCAGAAGCCATCTAGGCCAACCTCTTTTCATAGGTGAGGTGGGAAGGTTGAACGGTTTGCCAAAGGTCACACAGGCAAAAAGCATCAAAAACAGGATTTGACGCAAGTCCTCCGATTCTGAAGACAATATGCTTTCCAGTGTGGAGGTTAAACAGATAGCTCAGCTCCTCTTGTAGATTTAGGTATCTTTATATCTTTCTCTCTTTCCCCTCCCACATACTCTTTCATGGTGGGGAAGTCTCCACCCCCATATTCTTGTAGCATTTCTTGGTGACAAACAAGAGAGTGAAACTCCTCAAATTGATCTGGGCCTCCCTGGATCTCTACCCCTTTACACGAAGAAAAACATATATACCAAAACACCACTTGTGTAATCACTGTAACTTTGTAAAAAAGGAAGCAGCCATCCGTAGGTGGACAGTCTTTGGCTCCCACTCACAGAGGGAGTGGCTTTGGCAAGATAAAATTCACATACCTGCACTCTTGACCAGGGTGGACATTCACCAAGATTAGAGAGTCCTTATTAGAGTCCTATTTATAGACCTGAGTTTGATAAAGGACTGTGGGTAGGAGAAACAGGGAGCCAATGTGAACAAGTAGAAGGACGAAGAAGCTGGTGGTGTCACCATTAATAAGTAGTTGGGTGTCACAACAGCAAGAGCAGATCAGTGATTCCTGAGTCAGGAGCAATGGGACATCCTGAGCAAGAATTATAAATAGAGGGGTGGCTAGGTGGAGCAGTGAATAGTGTACTGCCCCTAGAGTCAGAAGGACCTAATTTCAGATCCTGCTTCAGACACTTAACACACACAAAAAATGTGTGTGACCTTGGGCAAGTCACTTAACCCCAACTGCCCTCCAAAAAACAAAAAAAAAATTTATAAATAGGACAAAACATGTACTACCAATCATAGCCCAGGAAGAAAGGTGGCAACGTATTTTTTTTCCCTTTTCGAAGGGAGAGTTGAATGTCACCATGGATTACTTACTCGCTTAAACTTCCTTCTCCTGTTGTCTACCCCCAGGTATTTAATAATGAGGTTAGTAGGAATTTGAGAGTTGTAGTTTCTTCATTTGGGGCAGTTAGGTGGTGTAGTTCACAGAGTACTGGGCCTGGAGTCAGAAAGATTCATTTTCCTGAGTTCAATCCGTTCTCAGATACTTACTAGATGTGTGAATCTGAATAAGTCATTTAACCCTGTTTGCCTCAGTTACCTCATCTGTAAAATGAGCTGGAGAAGGAAAATGGCAAACCACTCCCGTGTCTTTGCCAAGAAAATCCCAAATGGAGGTCACAAAGAGTCAGACACAACTGAACAACAACAAAAGTTGTTCTTTCCCCAAACATTCACTTTTCTACCTAAGTTTTTAATATAAGGAGAAGAACCCTGTGGGCCAACAACAATTCTAAGTGGTGTGTCTTTTACTTAACTCTTACATATTTAGAGAGGATGATGTGTCATCGTAGGTCCCCTTTTAAGAGAGAGACATCCTACCTAGCTGAGGTAGGCTGCTGTCTTGGAGTAATTATAATAAGAGCAAAGTTGGAGACCTGAAGACACTTATAAGACTGCAACAGAAACTGAGACCAAATGCACGGTAGGTTTATTCCCTTTGTGTATACAAACTAGAACAAGCTATGTATACCCCTGCTTCACAAGATGAAGTGAGCTGAAGAAGCAGACATTTTCTTTCCTTTAGAAGGTAGTATGTGTGTAGGGAAGGAGGCCATATCAGAGAGTATGTCCCCACCTGCATGAAGGGAGGGATTCCCCTGGCAAGTATAGCCTAGATCATAGATTCAGGGGTGATTGACGGCTTAGCCTGCCTTGTTTACTAGTGTCACCTGATAGTGAGATATACAAATACTTTTCAAATGAGATGAAGGGGGTGTTCAGGGAGGACAAATACCTATGGTGTGAGGGCTTGCTGAGCCCTTTTCAGACTGCTCCTCTGCCTTTGGCGTCCCTTTCCCCTCATTCTCACCTGTGATTCCAAGAAGCTGTAGCACGTGCAGGAGTCACACCCTGATAAACTGTCTTGGCAAACAGGCTAAACCAGGTTGAGGGTAATCCTCCAGTGAGGTAGGGGTATATCTATCGCAAGCATGTGAAGAGTTCCCCCATCAGAATGGGCAGATGAGAAGAATTTGTTCTAATGGCCATGAAGCAGACACTGTGGAGCGCTTAGAGCTTGGTCAGACATAGAAGATGCCAAGGTCATCTACTGCATCCTCAGCCATGGCCAGTTGTCTTGGCTTTTGTCTTATCGCTGGATAAGATGGCTCAGGAAGACTGAGGTTGACCATACAACTCTGCCTCACTTAAATCTAATTCATGTGCTAGGCAAGACATCACTCAGTCCTCAGACATCATTGGTCTTCTTCAAAAGCAAAGGACAAACAACAGAAACTTTTCACACTGTATAAAAATCCTGAAAAGAGTATATTCAGTTTATTCAGTATTTGGTACTTAAGTGAGGAATTAAAAGGTAAGGAGTTGGAAACTTGAAACTATAGTTATAATACAAAGAAATACATTAATGAAAACATAATTGACAGCCCAGTTCCACAGAAACTATTATAACTTGCTTAATTTATATAGAAAATGAGCTGTCTGTGGAGAAAATGATTATTAATTATTCTTTCATTTTAATAAGCTGCATATGATTCCAGAGAGTAATTCAATTAGGGATTTTGTAAAACAAACTAGAATGACACTAAGATGAAATACTAAACCATATATAAAGACCTCAAGAAATATTGTAAAGACACACTTAAGAACATAACTATTAATGTCCTGACTCATATTTATGACTTGTTCAACTAAGTATTCTATCTCCAATGGTGGTTTTAAAAAATAGTATTTCAAGTTATTCCCCAATTGATAAATGGTCAAAGGATATGAACAGGCAGTTTTCAGAGGAAGAAATTAAAGATATCTATAAGCATATGAAAAAATGCTCTAAATCACTATTGAGTAGAGAAATGCAAATCAAAACAACTCTGAGGTACCACATCTCCCCAGTCAGATTGTCTAAGAAGACAAAACAGGAAAATGGTAAGTGCTGGAGAAGATATGGAAAAATTGGAACACTAATGCATTGTTGGTGGAATTGTGAGCTAATCCAACCATTCTGGAGAGCAATCTGAAACTATGCCCAAAGGGCTATAAAAAAGGGCATACCTTTTGATCCAGCAATATCACTTCTAGGGCTGTATCCCAAAGAGAGCATAGAAGTGGGAAAAGGACCCATATGTACAAAAATTTTATAGCAGCTCTTTTTGTGATGGCAAAGAACTGGACATCAAGGGGATGCCCATCAACTAGGGAATGGCTAAACAAGTTGTGGTATATGATGTAATGGAATACTATTGTGTTATAAGAAATGAGCAGCAGGTGGACTTCATAATAACTTGGAGAGACTTATATAACTTATATAAACTGATGCTGAGTGAGGAGAGCAGAACCAGGAGAACTTTGTACACAATTACAGACACATTGTATGTGTGACAACTAACTTTTATAGACTGGGTTCCTCTCAGCAATGCAAGGTTATAAGACAGCTCCAAAAGACTCATGACGGAAAGGGATATACACATCCAGAGAAAGAACCACAGAGTCTGAATGCAGATTGAAGCAAACTACTTGCTATCTCTCTTTTGTGTTTTGTTTTGTTTCTTCTTTCTCGGTGTTCACTCCATTGGTTATAATTCTTCTTTACAACTTGACCAACATTTAATGTGAAGGTATTTGTAGATCCTATATTTGATTGCATGCTACCATGGGGGAGGGGAGAGAAAAGAGGGGAGAAAATTTGAAATTCAAGGAATTGTAGAATTGAATGTTGTAAACTCAAAATAAATAAATTTATTTTTAAAAAGAATATTTCATGATGAGCAGGTAGATTTCAGAAAAACCTGGAAAGACTTACTTGAACTGATGCTTAGTGAAGCAGAAGAACATTGCACATAGCAACAGCAACATTGTTCAATGACCAACTTTGATAGACTCTTCTCAGCAATGCAATGATGTAAGACAGTTCCAAGACTTATGATGGAAAGTGATCCAGAGAAAGAACTATAGAGTCTGAATACAAATCGAAGCATGATATTTCCTCCCCTTTTGTTTTTTTTTCTTTTTTCTATATTGTTGTTTTTCCTTTTTACTCTGATTCTTCTTTCACAACATGACTACTATGGAAATAGGTTTAATATGGTTGTATATGTATAGCCTGTATCAGAATACATGCCATCTTGGGGAGGAAGGATGGAGGAAAAAAATTTGGAATGCAAAATCTTATAAAAGTTTTGAATGTTGAAAATGCATGTAATTGGAAGACATAAAAGTCACAGTATGTGGGGAAAAAAAGCAAAAAATAAGTCTTACATTCCCCCACCCAATTACATCAAGACTATTTTTAATATTCATTTTTACAAGATTTGGGGTTCCAAATTTTTCTCCCTCCCTCATACTCTGAGAGTAGGGACTTCCTTGGCATGGAAGTTTAAATGGAAGGAAGAAGAAAGAAAGATATTATGACCCCTATTTCAGTGAGAGTAGGAGAACTTATCAGTTTTACCTTCAGTGTGGAAAGCACATTAGCTGTGGAATCAGAGTGCATGGGTCGAACCCTACTTTTGATGCTTATCACCTGTTTCGCCTTTGGCAAGTCATTAAACTTCCCTAGGGTCCATTTTCCTCACCTATAAAGAGATCTGGTTAGATGGGATCTGAGGTCTTTTTTAGGTCTAAATCTATGATTCTATGAACCTATTGCTGCTTTAATCTTATTTGTATTAGCACAGCAGTGATATTTAAGTTGTATGTCTGAATTTATTAGGTATGGAGAAATTTTTTAAAAAAAGAGAGATCTCTACCAATGGGTGGGAGGTAGAATCAAGATAATTGTAACAATTATTATATTTAGTTTTTTATTAACTAACCCTGAACTATTAATTTAGCAAGATATACTAAGGATAAAGATCACTAGTGTGAATATGTGAAAGTGGCTGGCTTTCATCTAGGGAAATAATTCAGCTACTTGATGGCATACTCAAATATTGCACTCTGAGTTATTGTAACCTACTTCATTGAGTTTTAGCCTATGTGTCAGCTGTCTCCCAGTAGGTTTAAGGAAGCAATATGATCGAAGAGAAGCCAAACATAAATGTCTCATAAAGTCTGAAAAAGCAGTCAGGAAGCAGAACCTTGCCTTTGGGGCTTTGTCTATTCCTGTGTATTTCCCAATCATTACATACTAAAGCAAAAGAGTTTTAGAAATGAAAAACTAGCAGGACATGAAACAAAAGAGCCCTCGGCCATTTGTGGGCAGAATAGTATCTATAAGAATGTTGATTGGGAGCGGTTTAGCATTTGGAAACAAAACAAGCAGTTATTTGGGCTTTCTGACCATAAATCAGACAGATATTCTTGGCAATGATCCTTCCTAGGTGACCAGGAAATAAAATTTTTGTCTGACAGTAATTATTTTCTGGGGTGATCCTGGTTCTGTGTTCAAAGAGCTTGGAACTTGGGACAAGAAATATCCTTCAGGAGAGGGAGTCCCCTTCCAGGCAGACAAACTTCAGAGAGACAGACAGATATGTATGGAAAACAAGTCATTGATATGCTTCCCTTAGTCTAGTGATGGACTCTATTAGTTCTTCTGTATTTCCTAAAAGAGCTGTAGCAGAAAAACCTTGATGATTTAAACTAAAAGAAAATAGAAATTAGAAAAATAAGAAAAAAAAAAGAAATGGAAGAGGCATTCTTCTTCCTCTGCAGAAGAAATAGCACCTCAGTCAAGGAGAACTGCAATTGGAAATGGAGAGTTCTGCGAGTTAGTGCCAAGGGGATTCACACACCTGGCAAGTACCAGCATGAACCATAGGTACAGAAAAATTATATCAATAGTGACTTGAGAAATACGCTGGGAAAGTCCTTCTACTTTCTATCTCTTGCTCTTGAAATTGTAGTCAAATTAATATGATTGTTGTTTCTGTAAAGGGCATGTTAATAAACTCTTCTCCTCCATTCACCATCTCTAACACTTTCAAGATATCACCCTATGATATCATTTGAGAGAAAGGGCAAACAACAAGATCAAAACACCCTTCTCTGACCATGTAAAGCCAAGCACAAGCAGTTTTCCTGAGGACTGCTGCTGTGAACAGCTTTAAGATTCTGATCACATAGTATAGTGAACTCTATTTATTCAGCAGTAAATTAAAGCAAAACATTCACAGAAACCAAAGTACAGAATTCACAATGTGATAACATAACAACTTATCACTAAAGTGGCCACATAGTTTTAAACAAAAGATTTCATTCAGTAAGTCCTTAACTCAGTCATCCTTAAGGAGCAAGCCTCCGTAATGGACACAAAGTAAAAAGGACAAAGTTCTCTACCCCAGGTCACATTGTCTTAATCTCTCAGTCAAAAAAAAATCTCATTTCTTCTTGATTGGAGATTAGTTTCCAATCATCCTTAACTCAATCATCCTTAAGAGGTACAAGGCACAGAGTACAAAGTTCTCCCACACCTAGGCCACAGTAAATCATGATTTTCTCAGTCAGCACTAAGTACCCAAGGAGAGATCTTTATATCTTGATTCAAGGCTGGCTTCCTGATTCCATGGTTCCTCTTCCATGGGTCCAGCTCCTGCCTGAATCTACCCAATTGTCAACTGGATTCACAGGTAGGCAGCTCTCAGCTCCTCGTCCAGTTCCATATTGAAGCTCACAGTATCCAGTCCACCTCAATTCTTTTGCAGTTTCTATTTCTGGGAAGACAAAGCTTAACAGAGCCACAATAACATTCAAACACATTGCTGGCACCATCATCAATTCACTATCTGCCTGTGTAATCAACACAGACTAAACAACAAGGTTTGAGAACTCAACACACATCATCAGTACAGTCCTAGGACCTCTGAAACCCTCATGCAGGACTTCTGTAAACAGACAACAAGAAAATCCTCTTTCAGGGCTTCCAGCAAGGTCCCAGGACTTCTGTACAAAGTATCACAAACAAAAATCAATGTAGACAGAATAGACAAACAGAGGTAGCACAGCGAGTAAGAGCACCGGCTCCAGTGTTGAGAAGACCTGGAGATCGAATCCCGGGCTCAGACACTTAGCACCACACCCAGAAACACCTGGCCGTGTAACCTTGAGCAAGTTACTTAACCTTGCTTAAAAAAAAAAAAAGAATAGACAAACAGAGTGACAACCTCCATAAGAGTTCCCCTTCTCAGTTCTGTGCTCTTCCAGCTTGGGCTTCTCCTTATATATGGTCATTAGCTCCTGCCTGTTCCTGTCTTTGGCAAGTCTCTCCTACTATGGGTTTCACAAGTCCTATTTCTTAACAAAGACTTGATATAATCAAGGGCAAGACTCAAAAGAAACTTGAACTGAAACAAGGTACTAAATAATTAAATAGATGATACAAGGCTCTAAGTACTTCTTTGCTTGCCATTACAGACCACTACTACCCTATGTGTGTTGTCTCCTATTAGAAGCAGGGATTATTTCAGTTTTGCTATCTGTATATAAAATAGAAGCCATTGACTCTCTAACCAGACTTTGAACTGAAAAACTGTTGTTGAATGCTACCAGATCCCTCTTGAGTGGCAAAGCACCTGGTACTAATTCCATCTTAGCAGAGATCTACAAGGCAAGGGCTCCACTGATCATATAGAAACTGATAGAAATCTTCTGGGTTATATGGCAAGAGGAGGTTATTCCTCCCAGGAGATCAAGGATGCCTCCACTATCCCTCTTTATAAAGGTAAGGCAAATAAATCGTCCTGTGACGATCACAGGGAGGTCTCTCTCAGTCATTGCTGACAAGATTCTTGCCAGAGTCCTCCTTAATCAACTGACCCTTCACCTGGAAGATGGTCATCTGCCTAAGATGTGTGGCACCAGAAAAAGCTGAGGAATAGTTGACATGGTGATTGCTTCCTGACAACTCCAGGAGAAATAGAGCAGAACAGATGTCTGTATACCATGTTTTTTGACCTGACCAAAGCTTTTGATACTGTCAGTCACGAGGACTCGTGGAAGATCATGGCAAAATTTGATTGCCCAGAGAAGTTCATCAGTATTGTACATTAGTTTCATGTTGGCATGCTCACATGGGTTCTGGATGAAAAATGATGCTCTCATGTTTTCCTAGTCACTAATGGAGTGAAGTAGGACCGTGTGCTTGCTCCCATGTTTCTTAGCATAGTATTTTCCACAATATTGTCAGACACCTTTAATGAAGACCAAAAAAACCCATTAAGGTTAGCTACTCCACTGATGGTAAACTATTTAATTTGAAAAGACTATAAACAAACACCAAAGTGGAGGAAGAGTTGGTACATGACTTTTTATTTGCAGATGATTGTGCACTTAATGTAGCCTCAGAGTCTGAAATGCAACAGACTATGCATCAATTCTCTGCCACTTGTGCTAATTTTCCCTGACAATCAACACCAAGAAAACAGAGGTCTTCCATCAGTCAGTACCATACCATCCATAGGCAGAACCACTGATCACAGTAATGGAGAAATTTTGAATGCTATGAAAAACTTAACTTACCTTGGCTGTATACTTTCCAGGGATGTCCACATAGATGATAAGGTTAATGGACACATTGCTACAGCTAACCTGGAGAGGCTCTGAAACAAAGTGTGGGAAAGAAGAGGTATTAGGCTGTGTGTCATACTAAAGGACTACAGAACCATTGTGCTGACTTCACTGTGAAACCTGGATAGTCTACCAGCGCCATGCCAGAAAACTGAGCTGCTTCTATTCAAATTGTCTTAGGAAGATTCTGAAGATTTGAAGATTTCCTAGCAAGATAAAGTACAGGATACTGAAGTAATCTCTCAAGCTGAACTGCCTAGCATCAAACTCTACTGCAAGAAAGCACAATTTCTTTGGGCAGGTCATGTTGCCCAAATGCCAAATGCACATTTATTTAAAAGACTTATATACTTATATACCTTATATGATACCTTATATACTTAATTATACCTTATATACCTTAAGACTTCTTATAGAGAACTAGCACAAAGTAAGTGCTTACACAGTGGTTAAAAGAATCAGTGCAAGGACACTCTCAAAATCTCTCCAAAGAAATTTAATATTGATTGTGAGATATGGGAGACATTGGTGCAGGCCTGCTTAGCATGGCATGCCACATGAAAGAAGGTGCTGTGCTCTAGTAGCAAAACAGAACTGCAGTAGCACAAAGGAAATGTAAGTTGTGCAGATCCAGAGACATCACAATACCAAATATTCTGTCAGACACTACTTGTGCCTAACCTGACAGAGCCTTCCAAACTCTTTATTAGACTGATCAGCCACAGCTGAACACACTGTACCCTGACCCCAGTATTGTGATATCATTTGTCCTCTTTGAAAACAAACAACCAACCATTTTGCATAGAGCTTGACATAAAGTAAGTGCTTTCATTCATTCAGCTTGCCTAGCAGGAACAGTGGGATGACATCACTAGAAGAGCTCTGTGGCTATACAACTTCAATATTATTACAGAGTTGAATAATGGAGGTTTAAGTCTTGAACGACTCATGTCTCTGAAGCCCTTGTTTAGAGCAGTGATGATTTTTTCCCTTTTTTGCCTTTATTAATTTGTTTGTTTACTTTTAGTTTACAAGATTCAGTTCCACAATTCCTTGAGTTTCAAATTTTCTTCCCCTCCTCCTCCCCCCGCCCCATGGTAGCTTACAATCATGTATAGGATCTGCAAATACAGTGATGATTAAAACATTTTTTTCTAATTACATTTAAAGAAAGTGTTCAACATTCACTTTTATAATATTTTGAATTCCAAACTTTTTTCTCCTTCCCTCCCTCCCCCTATCCCCAAGACGGGATGCAATTTGATATAGGTTCTACATGTACAATCATATTAAACCTACTTCCACATTAATCAGGTTGTGAAATAAGAATCAAAACAAAAGGGAAAAACCAAGAGAAAGAAAAAAGCCAAACAAAAAAAAAGGTAAAAATAGTATGCTTTGATCTGCATTCAGACTCCATAGTTCTTTCTCTGAATGTGGATAGTATTTTCTATCATGAGTCTTAGAATTGCCTTAGATCATTGCATTGCTGAGAAGGGCTAAGTCCATTAAAGTTAGTTATTGCACAATGTTGCTATTACTATGTACAATGTTCTTCTGGTTCTGCCCACTTCACTCAGCATCAGTTCATGTAAGTGTTTCCAGGTTTTTCTGAAATCAGGCAGTGATAACTTTTAAAATAAAAGTTTTATTATACAGTAAAATGTTAAGACATTTCCTCAATTTGAAATTGATGTGTGAATTTGAACATCAACAGATTCAAGCTTATTATAACACAGAAAGAGGATATGAAACATGAGAGCAACTGGTTATGAAAAGACAGGAGAGTATCTTTTAAAAGAGATCATTAAGTGGAATTTAGCCAGTCCTTTAAGTGGACTTCATAACTGCCCTTTCCTATATGACTAATATCAATAAAATCTTAAAAAGGCTTTTCTTAGGAGGACTATTATTAAATAATTGCTTTTTTCAACATGGTGTCTTATAAAGGGGAATACTAGATTGAGAGTGGGAGACAGGTTATGGGCTTGATTCTGCTAGTAAAGGGCTGTCTGCCTTTGATTAGCCATGTGCCCTTTGGGGGGGTCTAAGTTTCTTCATTTTTGAAAATGAGAGTTAGATTATATAACCTTGGTTTCATTCTAGCTCTAAAAATCTAGAATTTGGTTACATAACAACTTTAATAGCAATACATACAGTCATAGACCTCTTATAAGTCCACCTTGAAAGAAAAGTAAACAAGATTATAATAGTTTTCACTGCAAAAGACATTAAGTAAAACCTCAAAGCAAAACTAAGCCCTATGAAAGTTGGTAATACCAACAACATGTCAGAATCCATAATAATAATGTTAGCCATGACCCACAATTCCTAGCTCTGGGCTTACATAGATCAGCCAAAATATGACTAGCTTTTTGGCTCATCAAAGCCCATGCTGGGTTTACTTGAGATATTTACTCTTAGAAAATAGTTTGTGTCAAGGGTTTTATATATGTGGACCCATAAACAATGAAGAAAATATATATGACTCAATAAACCATGATTATTATAATCTTCTTCCCTCTCTATTGGTTTCTACTTTTCCATGAGGTCTTAAAGTCCCATATTCGTTCACATGTCAGAACATTTTTCTGAGGGTAGACAGACAACATCCAAACAACCCAGTCAGGCCCTCTTTCATCCCACCAAGATCTATGTATGTTTGGTCTTTTGGTACTTCCTTGAGGGCCTAGACTCCACCAGTAGGAAACATGTTTGAGGTTACTAGACAGGTATGATCCCTTTGGTTCAGATTTATACTGTCTGTAACTCACTCAATTGTGGAGAGTGAAAGGAGTTGACAGAGATGGTTTCCTTATGTTTCTAAAGGTAGCAAGAAGCATCATTTGACGCTACACTTAATTATCTTGGATTGCAATGCTCATGATAAGCATCTGCAAAAAAGTCTACCATGAAGGTAACTGTAGTTTATGCTTCAATATCTCTTGCAGAAGATACAAAGGTAGAGAAATTCTACAAATAACTCAATTTGATGCTCTGATGCAAAGGTGGATATAGGTTTTTAAAATGTTGAAAAACATTGCTTAGAAAAAAGGAACAAGAGGTCAAAGGCTTATAGATTATAAAGATGTCTCACACACATACTACACATAACATGAAAACTCTTCAAGAAGAGAATCAGGAGTCACTAGATGTAACACGTACCAAATAGTATCACGAAAAACTTCAATTGATTATATCTTAATTGACAGGAAAAACTCATTACTGATGTGAGATTCATTTTGAAATCAGTTATCTTTATAGATGGGCCATCAAGTTGTTAGAGAAAAGGTCAAAATCAACACTACAATAAAGTATAAGGAGAAGAGGGAGAGCAATTGAGAATTTAAAAATAAATTTTTATTGATACCTTTTGTTTTTATGTCACACAAATTTCACTTGTATTCTTCTCTTTCTTCTATCCAGAACCATTCCATAAAATGAATATTTTTTTAAAAGAGAAAAAATGTACAAATATGATCAACACATTGAAAAAAATCTGACAATGCACCCAATATTCCGACTTTGTGCAGCTCTGTGTCACTTAAATCCAGTTCAGGAACAAGTCATGACATCACCCCATGATGTCATTGGTCCTCTTCAAAATGAAAGATGAACAACTGTAGACCCTCCACATCTGCAAAGGAGTAGTAAGGCATGGTGAGCTGGTGGATTTTGCCTTCTCATATTTCTTGCTTGGGGCCAAGCTTTTCCTTTTCAATTTTGCAACATTTCTTGTTGTCTTTTCCATTATACTGTTGACATTGTGTCTAGTTTTCTTGCCTCTGCTTACCTCATTTTGTATTGGTTCATATAACTCTTTCCATATTTCTCTGTGTTTATAATATTCACCATTTCTTACAACTCAGTAATAGTCCGCTACATTCATGTACCATAATTTGCTTAACCATTATTTAATAGACAGGTATCTACTTTGTTTCCAGTTTTCTGCTACCACAAGAAGTGTTGCTATAAATATTTTTGGTATATGTGGGGGCTTCCTTTTTATCAATTACCTCTTTGGGGCATATATTTTGCAATGAAATCTCTTAGTTAAAGGGCATGGATATTTTAGTCACTTTATCTGCATAATTCCAAATTGCTTTCCTGAACAGCAACAAGATCTATTTAAGCAAGTTGCTGGTACCCCCAAATAATGTAATCAGCAAGTGTCACTGTGGAGAAAAGTTGACTGGGTAGGAACTTGATTTTTTTTTTTAACTACCTATTACTTAGAGAAAAGGGAAAAGCTAATCTCTCCCAGACAATACTTCTTTCCTCCCATCTCCACTGGCTCACAGGAGTAACATTTCCTTCGGTCATTACCCTCTCTGCTCCTCTCCTAGCCAGAAATTGTAGGTTTTTCCCAGGGCTCCCACATTTTAAGGGAAATTAGTTATAGCAAACAATGACCTCTTGGTTTTGGCCTAGTCTCAGTCTTAGTCCCACCATCTTTTAGCTTTCCCTCCTATACACAACATACTTGTTGCAGGAGAGGATTATACCCTAGGTGTTGGGAGGATATTTATGTTTATTCTTGCTATATCTTTGAAATAAATATTCTATAGTAGAAGCTAATTCAACTATTCAGAAGTAGGGTGAAAAGGACTCCTAAAATTGAGGGAACATAGTGGGGGACAGAACCAATGGCAGAGAGGCTAGACATTTCCAAATTATTTTAAAGATAACCCTAGGGTAGGGGTGAAATGTAACACACCTAGCCTTCAGGCAGTGAGCCAGGGTGATTGCTGCTACAGTAAGAAAGACAAAATGATAGCATAGGTAAAAGATAAGATAATAAATTACCTATTCTTCTTAATTTCCTAATCATTCTACTCTGTTGTATTCTGTTGTATCCCCAGAACAGAATAGAACAAAAGTATTGCTTTGAATTAATTCAGTTCTATCCTAGAATAAGTACTTAGTAAATATTTTCATATTAAAATATATTTAAGTATTAAAATTTTTCTATAGATTTATGAAAACGAAAATGTTTTTATTTGCAAAATATATGTTTCTTTTCTCTTTCTTGGTATTATTTGTTTAATACATTAATTCCCTGGGAATTGTGTCATAACAAATGCAAATTCAGAGACTTTTAAACTGGTGGTTAAAATTTTTGTGTCCTTATTTCTGGTTTTCTGCATTTAACAATAGAAGAAAATATGTAGTTACTTAATTAGTTTCCCCCAGTGTCTGCTAGTAGTCAAAACATTAAGGTTCTAATTTTTTTCTGTAGCTGACATCAATAGAGTATATTGCTTTAAGCATTAATGCCATCTTGCTGTTCTCAGAATACAAACAGTATACACAGTCTCCAAAACATCTGTCACAGTGCTATAAAATCAAGTGGAGTGGTGATGAAAATATTTTCCATTTTAAATGATCTATGACTTAAAGAACTTTTTGTTTAATGAAAATAAGTTGTCACAACAGAATCACTTTGATGTGTAATTCATATTCAGGATACTATACATTGAGGGTTTTCTTCTTCCTGCCAATCTAAAGTAGCAATATTTTAGATCATTTTAGATTTCAGATTGTGTTTATTTTTAGTGGTGAAATGCAAGTAATCAAAACAATGATCACTTGTATTTCTTTGAATATAAAAATAGAAACCTAATAGAATCATTCAAAGAAAAACAGATGGTTTTGGAAATATAGAGGAGCTGGCAATCCAGAATTTTATCATTAGGAAACTCCTACGAGTCTCTACGAACTTGAATTTTTCAGGATGTATAATAGGAAAATATTTGATGTTCATAATAATGACTGAGCTACTGCAAAATCCCTAAGTGCCTTTCATGCCATCAACTACAGATTAAGTTAATAAAGCTGAACCTATGTGAAACACAACTTAAGGATATTCTGCTGTTTTCTAAGTCCTTGGAACATGTAATTTCATTTATCATAACTTTTGGACATTTATGTTAGTAATTTCATAGATCATAAAGCTCTAATACTTCTACTACTGCATTTTAAGAAGTAATGGCATGAATTTTAAGCAGAACATCTGATTAAGTAAAGAAGACTTTTCCCCACGTGTACAGGCATACCTTGGAAATATTGCAAGTTTGACTCCAGACCATTACAATAAAGCAAATATTGCAATAAAAATGAGTCACATGAACTTTTTGGTTTCCCAATGCATATAAAAGTTATGTCTACACTATACTGCAATCTATTAAGTGTATAATAGCATTATGTCTAAAATATTTTGCATACTTTAATTTAAAAATACTTTAATGCTAAAAAAATGTTAACCATCATGTGAGCCTTTCATGAGTCGTAATCTTTTTGATGGTGGAGGATCTTGCCTTGATGTTGATGGCTGCTTGCTGATCAGGGTGGTGGTCACTGAAGGTTGGGGTGGCTGTAGCAATTTATTAAAATGAGACAACAATGAAGTTTGCACATTGATTAACTCTTCCTTGTACAAAAGATTTCTCTGTAGCATGTGATGATTGATGTTTGATAGCATTTTATCCACAGTAGAATATCTTTCAAAATTGGAGTCAATGCTCTCAAAACCTGCTACTACATTATCATCTAGGTTTATGTAATAATCTTCAATATTCTTGTATCTCAGGGAATAGGGAGGCCCAAAGAGAGGGCCAGTTAGTGGAGCAGTCAGCACATACACTGTCTCATGTAAGCATGGTTCGTCGAGCAATTACAGTAACATCAAAGATCACTGATCACAGATGACCATAACAAATATAATAATAAAGAAAAAGTTTGAAATATTGTGAGAATTACTAAAACGTGACACAGAGACACAATGTGAGCATATACTATTGGAAAAATGGCACTAGTAGACTTGATTGATTCAAGGTTGCCCCAAACTTTCAATTTGTAAAAAAACAAAACAAAACAAAACAAAACATAGTATCTGTGAAGTACAATAAAGTGAAATGCAATAAAACAAGATATTCCTGTATTGAATAATGGAATTTACTGTACATGAAATAGTGGAGGTAAGGTAATCACTATTGTTAGTCACTAAATTATAGCATGATTCTAATTCATGGGGAAAGTAGTAGTCTAGTTTTAGCCAAATAATCAGTCTATATATATATATATATATATATATATATATGAAGTGCTTACTATGCGGGGGCCACTGTTCTTGGCACTGAGGATACAAAGAAAAAAATGAAATTGTCCCTGCTTTTAGGGAGCTTACTTTTTTCCAAAGGAGAAAATATGCACATTAATATCTATAGAATACTAACCAAAAACACAAGATCATTTTGAGAGGAAGGGCCTTTGGACCATGAAAGACTCTATATAGAAGCTGATAATTTAACATAGTCTTGAAGAAAACAAGGAATTCTTTTTTGTTGTTTTTTTTTTTTAACTTTATTAATTAATTTATTTTTAGCTTTCAGCATTCACTTGCACAAGATTTTGAGTTCCAAATTTTCTCCTCTCCCCCACCCCAAGATGTCATGCATTCTGCTTACTCCTTCCCCCAATTTGCCCTGCCTTCTATCACCCCCCCCCCCCCCCCCCCTCCCTCCCCCCCCCCCCCCGTCTCTTATTCCCTTCCCTCCTATTTTTCTGTAGGGCAAGATAGATTTCTATACCCCATTGTATGTATATCTTACTTCCCAGTTTCTTATAAAAACAATTTTTTAACAATCATTTTTAAAACTAAGTTCCACATTCTCTCCTGTCCTCCCTCCCCACCCACCCTCATTGAGAAGGCAAGTAATTCAATATAGGTTTTACATGTATAGTCATGAAAAAACACTTCCATAATAGTCATGTTGTGAAAGACTAAATATAGTTCCCTCCATCTTATTCTGCCCTCTCTTTATTCTATTCTCTTCTTTGACCCTGTGTCTCCTCAAAAGTGTTTGCTTCTGATTACCCCCTCCTCCCATTTGTCCTCCCTCCTATCATCCCCTCCCCTTTTCTTATCCCCATCCCCCCTACTTTCCTATAGGATAAGATAGCTTTTCATACCCAGTTGAGTGTATATGTTATTCCCTCCTTAAGCTAAATCTGATGAGAGTAAGGTTCACTCATTCCCTCTCACCTCCCCTCTCCCTTCTCCTCCATTGTAAAAGATTTTTTCTTGCCTCTTTTCTGTGAAATAATTTGCTCCATTCTACCTCTCCTTTTCTACTTCTCCCAATACAATCCTCCCTCACCCCTTAATTTTATATTTTAGATATCACCCTTTCATATTCAATTCACCCTATGCCCTAACTATATATACCTACCCAAATACTTTGAAAGGTCTCATTATTTACAAATAACATCTTTCCATGTCAGAATGTAAGCAGTTCAACTTTAATAAGTCCCTTATTATAAGTCTCTTTTCTGTTTACCTTTTCATGCTTCTCTTGATTCTTGTATTTGAAAGTCAAATTTTCTGTTCAGCTCTTTTTTTTTCATCAGGAATGTTTGAAAGTCCTGTATTTCATGGAATATCCATATTTCCCCTGAAGTATTATACTCACTTTTGCTGGGTAGATAATTCTTGATTCTAATCCTAGCTCCTCTGACCTCCAGAATATCATATTTAAGCATGGGGGACAGACCATACAAAAGCAGAAGGAAGAAAGATAGAGTGTATAGTATGAAGAACAATGAGAACAAAAGTTTAGCCAGGCTACTAGATTCAGGAAGGGGGAATACTGTATAATAAGGTTGGTTACCAGGCTGTGAAAGTCTTTAAATGCCAAAAAGAGGAATTTGCATTTTATCCTTGAGGTAATAGGAATCTATTAAAATCTATTCATCAAATGGGGAATTACCTATTCAGACCAGTTTTAGGAAAATCACTCTGGAACCTATACAGTAGATAGATTAGAGAGGAGAAACTTAAGGGCAAAAGACCAATTTGGAAGCTGTTACAATGGTCTAGGGGAAAAAAGTGTTAAGGAATTATGATTATGATCAGGTGAGTAGAGAGAAGGGATCAGATATAAGAGATGTTGTAGAGATAGAAATGGCAAGATTTTATGACTTAGCAGATGAGTTGTGTGAGGGAGAGTGAAATGTTGAGAGTGACCCTGACATTGAGAACCTTGGAGGCTAGAAGGAGGATAGTATTCTTGAAAAAAAAAAAATAGGAGAGTTTGAGAGAGAAGTGAGTTTTGAGAGAAGAATATGATTTCTGTTTTGGACATACTGGTTTGAGATGTCTATGTGTAGCATCTCTTTTAAGGGTTTCTCCCCTCCAACCCTTCCTCACTCACTCTTGTACTTGTGGGGTGCCGTGGGCTGCTCAGTGTCCAGCACTAAGTATGATCGTAGATGTGAATAAGAAAGACCAGACCATGTGGGTAGTTCAAGGAAGAATGATGAACTCCATTTATTGATTCTTAGTACAAGGTTTTTATAGAGCAAAAGAGACAAAGGAAGGGGACTCAAGTTTTCTAATCATTACTTAGTCTTTTATATCGTGGAAGTAGCACAGAATAGATAATTTGATAAAGATTTATTATCTAGGAGACTAAAGTCTTAGGGCAAGACCTTTGATCTAGGCCTCAGGTACCTCTTAATGCAGCTGCAGTCATAAACGGATACAATTGACAATAGACTTCAAAGCCAAAGCTGCAATCATCAAAAGACATCACATTTAGAGCTGATCACACAAAGATATCTAAGTGCTGAATCAAATATTTTGGCTCTCAATAACTAAAATCTTGGGGTAGAACCTATTGATCTCAGAACTCAAGTAACATCCTTATAAGTGTAACCCATAACAAAGAACTCAGGAGCTAACTTAACAACAAAGTCTCATCTCAAAGAGCTCTTATACTAAAGTCCACTATTAGGATTATTATCTGAGTTCTGAATCAGGCTTCTTTGGCTCCCCACAGTGGGGTAGGTTCCATTGAGGATGGCTGCTGCCACATGTTCATGATACTGTGTGCATGTGCAAATTTAAGATTATTGCTTATGATCTCCCACTATAATAGTTATCCAGTAGACACAATTGGAGAAGGAAATGACAAACCACTCTAACATCTGTCAAGAAAACTCCATGACAGAAGTCCATGAGGTCACATAGAGTTGGACAAATAATAACAACAAAACACAATTTACTCAAAACAGGCATTTACTAAGATGTAACAGTAAGAAAAATAGCAACAAAATATTCTCACCATAAACCTTGGACTCATTCTCTTAACTACATGTAGCATCATCAGAAAGACTGGACATTTATTTAGTATATAATAATATATACACACAAAGTATGGCACACAGATAGGTATAAAGCCAATCATGAGCAACTCTCCTAAAGACTGCTGCTGTGAATAACTTTAAGGATCTAATTGCATAGTATAGTGAACTCTCTATTTAGCAAAAAACTAAAGCAAAACATTCAAGAAACTAAAGCACAACATTCACAACAATATAACATAACAACTTATTACTAAGGTGGCCATATAGTCTTAAACACAACATATCATTCAGTAAGTCACAATCTCCTTAATATAAAGGACCCATCTAAAGTCTTCTTTAATCTTGACTTGATACTGGCTTTCAATAATCCTTAAGTCAATCATCCTTAAGGGGTAGTGGAAAGTACAAAGGCTATACATCCCTAGGTCAAAGTAAATTACAATATCATCAGTCACTACTGAGTACTCAAATAAAGTTCTCTTTCATTTTGCCTCAAGGCTGGTTTCCAAATCCCATGGCTTCTTCTCCAGGAGCTGACTGTTCCCAGCTCTTGCCTGGATTCACCCAATTCTTGCCTAGATTCACAGGTGGGCAGCCCTCCCAGCTCTTGAGACTCACACATAGGCAGCTCTCTGTTCCTGTTTCATAAGGACTGCTCCACTCCAAGTCCTTTGCAGTTTTTGTTTCTAGGAAGACAAAGCTTAACAGAACTACAATATTTATGCACGCTGCTGGCACTATCATCTCAACTCATTTTCTGTCTGACAAAGTAACACAAACCAACAGACAAAGTTTCTGTCTGAGAAATCAAACACAAATCAACAATAAAGTCACAGGAATTCTGTAAACAGCAGTAAAGCCCTCTTTCAGGGCTTCTGGATCATCAGTAAAGTCCTCTTTCAGGACTTCTGTCCAAAAGCAATAGACATGGCTTTTGTCTGACAGACCAACAGATAGAGTGCTACAGAGTGTCGAAATCACATTCTCCCTCTGTGCTTGGTCCCAGCTTGTGCTTGAGCTTTTATCTGTTCTGCTCCTTCTTGTTCCATCTTTCCTGTTCTGCACTTCTGGTTTCACTCTTTTGGCAAGCTCCTCCCACCATGGGCTCCACATGATGACTTTAGGCCTATTAAGGGCAAACTCCCTTAGGCCTATTAAGGGCAACATAATGTATACTGCTTCCAACAAAGACTTGACACAATCAAAGGCAAGGCTTAAAGGCACTTGAATAGCTGAAACAAGGAGCAAAGTACTACTTTGCTTGCCTTTACAATAGGAAATGCAGGTGGCCAAGGAAACCTGTTCCCCCAAAACTATAGGGTGCTAATGTCCTTTTTCTTGTCTTCATGCTGCTCCTTTTCCTGGCCCTGGGTATAGTGTCTCTCCTGGGCAGTTTGCTCAGTGGGGTTCCCTATGTCAATTCCTCTCCATAGCTTGACTTCTGACTTCCAGGGATAATTCTCTCTTAACCCTATAGTTAGATCTCTTCTTTACTTCCCAGGTCTAAACTCCATAGGGCTGCCTCCACTGTAACCATCTCTTTTTTCTGACTTGCTGTGTATAGTTTCTCCTACTAAACAAGTGCTGCGATTGCAAATTACCAAGAACAATGGATGAAGAAGGTGAGGGAAATATTCTTCCTGCCTGCTGCTTTCTGGAAGAAGCACAAGGGAAAAACAAATGTTATCCTCTTTTACAAGCTGTATCTTCCATCTATAGATGACTGTTCCCAGACTTCCAGGAGTCATATGTAAGGGCTGACTAGCTAGTTTCTTAAAGGTCTATCCAAGCTGATCTTTAGTCATCTAATGGCAAATTGCCCTTTTAACTCCAACAAGGAAGAACTTCATCACACCTCATAAAGAGGTAATAAAATCTAAGAAATGTGTACATTGAAGTCATTAACACCTTGTCTTTCATATTTTTTATTTTTAAAAAATATATTTTATCTCATTAAATATTTCCCAAATACATTATAAAACAACTCTAATATTCATTTAAAAAATTTTGAATTCCAAATTCTCTCCCTCTCTCCTTACCTTGAGAAGGCAAGCAATATGATACTGATTATACATGTGAAGTCATGCAAAATATTTTCCATATTAGCCATGTTGCAAAAGAAAACACACACATACATACAAATAAGAAAAATAAAGAAAATTAAAAAGTATGCTTCAATCTGCACTCTGAGTTCATCAGTGCTTTTTCTGGAGATGGATAGAATTTTTCATCATGGGTTCTTTAGAATTGTCTTGGATCACTGTCTGGATCAAAGTAGGTGAGTGTTTCACAGTTGATCATTGATACAATATTGTTGTTACTATATACAATGTTCTGATTCTGCTCACTTCACTTTGCATCAGTTCATATAAATTATCCCAAGTTTTTCTGGACCATCCTGCTCATCATTTCTTGTAGCACAATAGTATTCCTTCACCATCATATATCACAACTTGTTCAGCCATTCCCCAATTGATGGGCATCCCTTCAATTTCTAATTTTTTTTTTCCATTGCCAAAAGAGCTTCAATAAGTATTCTTGTTCAAATAGGTTCTTTTCCCTTTTCTTTGATTTCTTCTGGATGCAGACCTATAAGTGGTGTTGCTGGTTCAAAGGGTATGCACGGTTTCATAACCCTTTGGGAGTAGTTCTAAATTGTTCTCCAGGACTGTTGAATTCTACCAATAGTATAGCAGAGTCCCAATTTTTCCATGTTTGTCCTCCAGCATTTGTAGTTTTCCTTTTCTGTCATATCAGCCAATCTGATAGGTAGGTGTGAAGTGGTATCTCAGAGTTGTTTTAATTTGCATTTTTCTGGTCATTAGTGATTTAGAGCATTTTTTTCATGTGACCATTGATGGTTTTGATTTCTTCTTCTGAAAACTGCTTGTTTACATTCTTTGACCATTTGTCAACTGGAGAATGGCTTGTATTTTTATAAATTTGACTGGTATAAAGCTAGCCTGGTTATAGTGTATGATCTTTGTGATAAATTACTGTAATCTCCTTGGTAGTATTTTATTTAACATTTTTCCATTGATATTAATTAAGGAAATTGGCCTATAGTTTTGTTTCTCTATTTTTTCTCTCCCTCGTTTAGGTATCAACACCATACTTGTGTCATTAAAGGAATTTTGTAGAACTCCTTCTCGACCTATTTATTTTTCAAATGGTTTATATAGTTTGGGGATTAATTTTTCTTTAAATGCTAGGTAAAATTCACTTGTAATCCATCTATTCCTGGAGACTTTTTCATAAAAAATTCATTTATGACTTGTTCAGGATTTTTTCTAAGATAAATTATTTAAATATTCTATTTCATCTTCAATTAATCTGGCCAATTTATATTTTTTGAAATATTGATCCATTCCATTTAGATTGTCAGTTGTACTGGCATATAATTAAGCAAAATAACTCTTTATTTCTCTCTCATTTTTATTTTTTAGTTTACATCATTCATTTTCACAAGATTTTGGGTTACAAATTTTCTCCTCATTTTTCCCCTACCCATCACTCCAAAACAGCAAATCCCACTGAATATCCCCTCCCCCAAACTGCTCTTTCCCATATATTCCCCCATCCTCCATCTGACTTTCCAGTAGGGTACAGTGGACCTCTATGCCCCAGTGCCTGTATATCTTATTTCCCAGTTACGTGTAAAATAATACTTTTATATATATATATATATAAACATTTGATTTTAAAACTTTGAATTCCAGAATCATTCCCTTCCTCCCTCATCACCCACCCTTACTGGGAAGATAAGCAATTCAATATAGGTTGTACATGTGTAGCCATGCAAAACATTTCCATAGTGTATATATTGTGAAAGACTAACTATATTTCCCTCCCTCCTATCTGACCCCCCACTTGATCTATTCTCTACTTTGATCCCATCCCTTTTCAAAAGTGGGTGCTTCCAATTTCCCTCCCCCCAAGTCTTCCCTCTCTTCTATCATCCCCCCTCTCTTCCCCTTCCTCCCTACTCTCCTGTAGGGTGACATACCCTATTTAATGTGTATGTCATTCCCTCCCTAAGCCAAATTCAATGAGAATAAGGTTGACCCATTCCCTTTTGCCTTCCTGTTCTTCCCCTCCATTGTAACCATTTTCCCTTGCCCCTTCTATATGAGATAATTTACCCCATTCTGTCTCTCCCCATCTCCCCTCATTTTATTCCTCTCTCTTAATTTCACCTTTTAAGTATCATCCCTTCCTATCAAATCGGTTCTGTGCCCTCTGTCTATGTATACCTGTACACATATATACACACACTCACATATGTATTCATATGCCCATATACCCTTCAATATAGACATATATGTGTATGTATACATATATATACACACATTTCTATTCCATTCAACTATTCTCATACTGAGAAAAGTTTCATAAGTTGCAATTATTGTTTTTTCCATGTATGAATGTAAATAGATCAACTTTGATAAGTTCCTTATGATTTCTTTTCCCTGTTTACCTTCTCATGTTTCTCTTGCTTCTTGTATCTAAATGTCAAATTTTCTATTCAATTCTGGCTTTTTCATCAATACTTGAAAGTCCTCTATTCCATGGAAAACCCATATTTTCCCCTGAAACATGATACTAAGTTTTGCTGGGTAGGTGATTCTTGGTTTTAATCCCAGCTCCTTTGATCTCCAGAATATCATATACCAAGCCCTTTGATCCCTCAGTGTAGAAGCTGCCAGATCCTGTGTTATCCTGATTGTGTTTCCACAATGTTGGAATTGTTTCTTCCTGGCTGCTTGTAATATTTTCTCCTTGATCTGGGAATTCCAGAACCTGGCTATAATATTCCTAGGAGTTTTTTTTTTTGGGGGGGGGGTCTTTTTCAGGAGGTGATTAGTGGATTCTTTCAGCCTCTATTTTGCCCTCTGGTTCTAAAACAGTGCAATTTTCCTTGAGAATTTATTGAAAGATATCTAGGTTCTTTTTTTGATCATGGCTTTCAGGTTGTCCAATAATTTTTAAATTATCTCTCCTGGATCTATTTTCCAGGTCAGTGGTTTTTTTCAATGAAATATTTCACATTGCCTTCTATTTTTTCATTTGTTTGGATCTTTTTGATAGTATCTTGATTTCTCATAAAGTCACTAGCTTCCATTTGCTCCAATCTAATTCTGAAGGAATGATTCTCTTCAGTGAGCTTTTGAGATTCTTTTTCCATCTGGCAAATTTGGCTTTTTAAGGCATTCTTCTCCTCATTGGCTTTTTGAGCCTCTTTTGCCATTTGAGTTAGTATGTTTTTAAGGTGTTATTTTCTTCAGTCAGGTTGTTGACTTTCATTTTATAATTTTCTTGTATCATTCTTATTTCCCTTCCCAATTTTTCCTCCACTTCTCTTATTTGGTTCTCAAAATCCTTCTTAAGCTCCTCTATGGCCTATAAGCAGCTTATTCTTTTCTTGGAAGCTTCTGGTGAAGGAGTTCTGCCTTCACTGTCTTCCTCCTGTTCCATGCTTTGATCCTTTTTGTCCCCAAAATAGAAGTGTAAAGTTGTATCGTTCTGCTTGCTTTCCTTCCTTTGCTTGCTCATGTTACCACTAAATTACTTGACTTTTGAGCTTTTTGCCACAGTAGAACTCTGCTACCGGGGCGGGGGGGGGGGGGGAGCTTTTTCCCAAATGGCTGGGATTTTCTCAGCTGTTGGAGCTATTTGTTGGGTGCCCTCTCTGAAGCCTCCACACACTCTCGTAAACTGGTCAAGAACTCCAGGACCCCCACCCTAGATAGCAATCTAGATCCAAGTAGATTAAAGCAAGAGAGATTACCACTCAGACTGGCTGCTTTGTCCCCCTATAATCTGCAGGCCAGGAGCTCTGAAGCAGCCATGTGGAGGTGGATGGCCATGGTACCTCAGCAGCTTCTCCCTCCAGGGGGTAAAGGCCTGACCACACTCCCAAACTCCTGAACTCCTGGTTCCCAGAGTCCACACTGCACTGACCTTTGACTTTGTCCTTAGCATCTATCGGTTGATAATTCTGGAAACAACCACAGCTGCTGGTGATCTGAAGTCCCTCCAGCTGGTGGCTGGTTGTGGCTGCCCTGAGGCTAAAACCTAGGGCTCATGTAGGGCTGGGCTCGGCTCCCAGAGCACTGCGCTGGCCCCTTCCTGCCATCCTGCCAGGCTGTCTTCAATGGGAGGTAACTTCTCTCTGTCATTTTGTGAGTTCTCTAGCTCCAAAGTTTGTTTAGAGTAATTTTTTACATGAATTGGAGGAGGTGGGAATGGGAGCCTCAGGGAGGTCCTGTTTCTACTCTACCATCTTGCCTCCGCCCCTAAATAAGATCCAAAATAACTCTTAATAATCACATCTTTATTTCTAGTGTATTCACCTTTTCATTTTTGATACAGTAATTTAGTTTTCTTTTTTTAAATAAAATTATTCAATAGGCTTGTCTATTTTATTATTTTTTCGCATAAAACCAACTCCTAGTTTTATTTATTAGTTCAATTAGTTTCTCTTTTTTTTACTTTGAATTTTATTCATCTTTTCTTTGATTTTTAGGATTTTAGGATTTTTAATTTGTTCTTTTTCTAGTTTTTAAAAATTGTATGCCCAATTTGTTGATCTGCTCTTTCTATATTTTATTGATGTATGTGTTTAGAGATAAAAAAAAATTTCCCCTAAGTACTGCTTGAGTTGCATTCCACAAATTTTGTTATGTTGTTTCATTGTTGTTATTTTCTTTAATGAAATTATCTCTATTATTTGTTCTTTGACCCATTCATTCTTTTTTTTTTTTGCAGGGGGGAAGGCAGGGCAATTGGGGTTGAGTGATTTGCTCAAGGTCACATGGCTAGTAAGTGTTAAGTGTCTGAGGCTGGATTTGAATTCAGATCCTCCTGAGTCCAGGGGTGGCATTCCCTTCACTGCACCAACTAGCGCCCCCTCCACTCATTCTTTAGGATTAGATTATTTGGTTTCTAATTAATTTTTAATCTATGTTTCCATGACCCTTTATTGAATATAATTTTTATTGCATTATGATCTGAAAAGAATGCATAAAACATTTCTGCTTTTCTGCATTTGTTTGTGAGGTTTTTATGCCCTAATACATGGTCACTTTTTGTTTAGGTGCCATGTAGTAGTTAGAAAAAAGTCCATTCCTTTCCATTCCCATTCAGTTTTCTCTATAGATCTATCATGTTTAACTTTTCTAAGATTCTGTTCATCTCCCTAAGTTCTTTCTTATTCATTTTATGGCTAGATTTGACCAGTTCTGAGAGGGGGAACTTGAGGACCCCGCTCTGTAATTCATTGAATTTTTCTTCAAGAATTTGAATGTTGTATCATTTGTTGCATATAGGTTTAATATTGATACTACTCCAGTGCCTCTAGTGTTCTTTAGCAAGATGTAGTTTCCCTGCCCATCTCTTTTAATTAGGCCTATTTTTACTTTTGCTTGGTATAAGGTCATGATTGCTATCTCTGCCTTATTTTGAGTGTGTACATGTATGTGTTTATATACACATATTTCCCCTCTTTGAATTCATTTAGATGAGAGAGACATTCAATTGTTGTCTACCCTCACTCTATTTTATCCTCCATGTAAAAACTCTTCCTTGTGTACCTCCTTTATGTTATATAAATTCTCCCATTCTTCCTTTCCCTTCTCCTTTTTTGGGGCATCCCTTTTTCTCACCCATTCTTTTTTTTTTATTTACATAATCCCAACATAACTGATTCATTCCTGTATCCTTTTTCTATGCATAATCCTTCTTTCATAATAATGACAAAGTTGTTAGATGCTACATCTATCATCTTCCCATATAGAAATATGAACAGTTTAACTTTACTAAGTCTCTTATGAATTTTCTTTTTATGTTTACTTTTTTATGCTTCTCTTGAGTCTTATATTTAAAAGTCAAATTTTCTATTCAGCTCAGGTCTTTTCATCAGGAATGCTTGAAAGTCATCTATTTCATTAAGTATCCCTTTTTTTCCTCCTTGAAAAATTATACTCAGTTTTCTAGGCTAAGTTAGTCTTGGTTGTAATTCTAGCTCCTTTGCCTTCCGGAATACCGTATTCTAAGTCCTCTGTTCCTTTAATGTGGTAGCTATTAAATCTTGTGTGATCCTGACTATAGCTCACCAATATCTGAATGTTTTCTTTATGGCTATTTAAAGTATTTTCTCTTTGACTTGGGAGCTCTGGAATTTAACTATAATATTCCTCAAGTTTTTATTTTGAGATTTCTCTTATGTGGTGATTGATAAATTTTTTTCCATTTCTATTTTACCCTCTGGTTTTAGGATATTGGGATAGTATTCCTTCATACTTTCTTGAAATATGATATCTAGGCTCTAGGTGTCAAGGAAAACCTTGATCATGGCTCTTAGGTAGTCCAAAAATTCTTAAACTTTCTCTCCTTGATCTATTTTCTAGGTCAGTTGTTTTTCTGATGAGGTATTTCACCTTTTCCATTCTTTTGACTTTGTTTTAATGTTTATTGATGTCCTATGGAGTCATTAGCTCCCATTTGCCCAATTCTAGTTTTTATGGAATTATTTTCATCAGTAAGCTTTTGTACCCCTTTTTCTATTTGGCCAATTCTGTTTTTTAAGGTATTATTTCCGTCATTATTTTTTGTGCTTCTTTTATCAAACTCTTAATTGTCTTTCCATGATTTTCTTTCCTTGTTCTTATTTTTTTAACCTAATTCTTCTACCACTCTTATTTGATTTTGGAAAAAAAAATTAGCTCTTCAGGAATTCCTGTTGGGCTTGCATCCAATTTTTTTTTTCCTTTGAGACATTGTTTGTAGCTATTTTTACTTCATTGTCTTCTTCTGAATTTGTGTCTTCCCTATCACCATAGTATTTTTTTTTTTATCAAATTCTTCTTTGTTTGTTTGCCAATTTTCACAGGTTCTTTCATGACTTTGAATTTATATTAAAATTGGGCTCTGTTTCCAGCATGGAGTCGGGGTTTTTTTTCCTTATTTCCGTTATTATTTTTTGTGCTTCTTTTATCGAGGTTTTTTGTTATTTTTTTTGTGTTTTTTATTTATTTTTTTTTTTTTGTTGGTGGGTGGGGGGGGGGGGGGGGGGGGGGGGGGGGGGGAGGAGCACTGTCCCAAGTTTCAGGCTTTTTCACACTGTGGTTTTCAGAACTACTTCTGGTAGTTTAAAAGTTTTCAGTGCTTCCAAAGTGGTGTGATCTGGGGCGAGGTATGGTCACTGCTGAAGAAATCTGTGCTCTAAACCTTACCTAGGCAGGATTGCAATCAACACTGCTTCTCAGGCCTCCTGTTCTCTTGGGACCTCATATCTTGTTTTATCACCTGCCCCTTTTGTGATTTGATCAATTTAGTTGGGGGTGGGTTGAGAATCCACTGATCAGTGGTGTTCTGACCAATCCTACCCCCTTTGATTTGAAACATTTAGTTTATAATATCTGATAACCAGCTGGTGAAACAGGACCTGAGCTCAAGAAAGAGATTGAGGGTATATATATATATACACTTGTAAACCCACCAGAACCAATGAGGTCACCAAGTGAGAGAATATAGAAAAGAGAGAGAGAAAAGAGCTCAGGACAGAGCCTAACACACAATCAAGATATGGATGATGAATGAGCAAAGGATACTGAGAAGGAATAAGGAAGAGGAAAACCACAAGAAAACAGTGTCACAATTACCTGGAGAAGAGAGAGCATCCATTAGAAGAGTGTGGTTAATTATATAAAATGCTACAGAGAAGTAAAAAAAATGAGGGTCCAGGAGCCAAGATGGTGGAGTAGAGGCAGGAACTCACCTGAACTCTCCTAACACCTTATACTAACACCAAAACTAACTCCTAACACCTTAAATAGTTCTGAAGTGGCAGACCCAACAAAAGGTCAATGTGAAACAAATTTTCCAACACAAAACAACTTAGGAGGTTGGCAGGAAAGGTCTATCATATTTTGGGGAAGTGAAAAAATTGGGACACTAATACACTGTTGGTGGAGTTTTCAACTGATCCAACCATTCTGAAAAGCAATTTGGAACTATATCCAAAAGGCTATAAAATTGTGCATATCCTTTAAACTAGAAATACCACTACTAGGTCTGAATCCCAGAGATCAAAGAAAAAGGAGAAGGACCTATACATAAAAAAATATTTCTTGGAGCTCTTTTTGTGATGGCAAAGAATTGGAAATTAAAGTGATGACTATCAGTTGGGGAATGACTGAACAAGATGTGGTATATGATTGTGATGGAATACTATGTGCTATAAGAAATGATGAGCTAGTTAAATAGCTAGCTAGACAGAAAACTTGTTCTTTAATTTTTTTTAGTTTGGTGGTAAAAGGGAAGAGAGAGGATGGTTAGATTTATTGAAGAAGATTTAGGTGTATTTGTAGGCAGTAGGAAAGAAATCACTAAATAGGGAGAGATTGAAGATTGGTGGGGGGGGGAGAATGATTGTGGGGACAACCTTCTGAAGACTATGGTAAGTTATGTGAACAAAGGTACATGTACAGTACGGCCTGGGTAAGGGAAAGGGTAACTTCATTAAAGATTGGAGTAAAGGAAGGAAAACTGGATAATTACATTAAGGGGTTTTGAGATACAGAGAAGATACTAAGAGCAAATGACTTCATTTTTGTTACTAAAGTATAAAACAAGGTGCTTAGTTGAGAGTTTCAAAGGAGGGGAAGGGAACATAGGTTTGAGGAGAATAGAGGTTTGAGTTGGTGTCTTTGTGGAATGGGATAGACAATCAACTGGAGGAGTAAAAGAATTGCCTTTCTATAATGAGGACCCAGCTGAGATTAGCTAATGAAAATTTATAGTCAGCAGAGCTCAAGCAAATGATATTAAGAAAGAATATTCCTAATGAAAATAGTAATGAAGTCAGAAGACAGTAGTTCTCCACTAGTTTCTATATTTCATGCTCAAAGACTGAGAAAAGAAAAAGGTTTGAATTACTTTAAGAAAATAGGGAATCACGCTCACTCCAGATCTCTTTCTGCAGCCATCTTGGATCTGTGTTCCTCTCACAAAATGCCCGGCGAAGCGACAGAAACCATCCCCGCCACAGAGCAAGAGTTGCCACAGCCCCAGGCTTGAGACAGGGTCTGGAACAGAAACTGACAGTGATGAATCAGTACCAGAGCTTGAGGCACAGGATTCTACACAGGCAACCACGCAACAAGCCCAGCTGGCAGCAGCCACTGAGATCGATGAGGAACCAGTCAGCAAAGCAAAACAGAGTCGAAGTGAAAAGAAAGCACGAAAGGCTATGTCCAAACTGGGACTTAGGCAAGTGACAGGGGTTACTCGAGTCACCATCCGGAAATCCAGGAATATCCTCTTTGTAATCACAAAGCCAGATGTCTACAAGAGCCCAGCTTCAGATACCTACATAGTCTTTGGGGAAGCCAAGATTGAGGATCTCTCTCAGCAGGCACAGCTAGCTGCTGCTGAAAAATTCAAAGTTCAGGGTGAAGCTGTTTCAAACATATAGGAAAACACACAAACTCCAACTGTACAAGAAGAAAGTGAAGAGGAAGAGGTCGATGAAACAGGTGTGGAAGTTAAAGACATAGAACTGGTCATGTCCCAAGCAAATGTATCCAGAGCAAAGGCTGTCCGAGCACTGAAGAACAACAGTAATGATATTGTAAATGCTATTATGGAATTAACGATGTAACAATCTGGAGACAAAGACATTTTTTCATTGTTTCAGAGAAGATTAAATGCAACCTGATTTGAAATTTGTACTGTTTCTATCAATAAAGTTGTGGCTTCTTGTTGGATGAAAAAAAAAAAAGAAAAGAAAATAGGGAATCCCAGGACAGGATTTAAAAAAGAAAGAAAGAAAATTCTTCTGAGACTCCTTTAGATGAGTTAGAATTTTTTTTTTCACTTTATATAGTTATTTTGTGTTTGGGTTATGATATCTTTATGTGCAAGAATAGTAGAAGATCAACATGTTGTTTCTAATTTTAAATGAGTTTTATTGAATTTACAGGCAAAATTCATTATTAAGATATTCAACTATAGATTCAAAGCTTGAAAAATAAAAGTACTAATTTTTATGACATGGCAGGGCACAAATGGGAAGGAAGGACCTATAGGTTGTGAGCAATGGTAAGTGCCAGATGGATGGACTTCAGCTTGATTAATTTCATGATATGGGTCATCTTCCTTATCAATAACAATTACCACTCTAATCAAACATGGACACACCCATTGCTAAGATGAACCTGCCTAATGTCATTGTTTCCACAAAAACATCAACTACAGTTGACAATTTATGAAAAATAGTTTCATAAACATGGAACTGAACAGATCATATTGAGAGCCACTCTGGTGGAGATCCAGGAACTGAAATCAGATCTCCATAACATTACCATAAGATTCTTGACTTTATAGTGTGGTGTGGTTAAAATAGTCTTGTGATGTTATTGTGAAATGATGTTGGTTGGGACAATGTCACCAGAAGTGTTCCTGTGTGCATTTCTCAATCCTTTCTCTTTTAACCCAATATAGTATTAAATTTCATATCTTTTTTGATTAAGGACCTGTTAATATTATAGTGATAGAAAAAAGGGTAAAATGTCAGTTACATTAATTTTTAACTGAATTCCATCTTCTGACTCATTTGCCTTCTGCATAGGAGGAGATTTGGGGGTGAGGAATGTCTCATGTAAGCTTCAGGAGATGTGAATACAGCATTTCTTTCAGACAGTGAGCCCTCATCACTCCAGCCCTGGTTGTCAATCACCAAATTAAAATACTGCAATACATACCACTGCAGACCTCACAAGGCAGTTAAGTGAGAGGCTAAATTTAGGAGATGAGACATTTCTGAATCAACCAGCTAACAGACCTAAATCGAGATCTAAAATGTCTTCATGATCATCTCCAAATCTGAAGACCTTTCTAACCCTCTCTGCCCATTCATTTCCACTCACATAAGAAATTGAACTTCCACAAAGAAATTGTGATTACTGTGGTCTTTTTTCTCATCTGCGTGCTGTGGAGTTTTAATCAGCATACCACTGATGTACTGAAAGGAGTGCTGTTCTGTGAAGGGGGGAAGGGAAGAAGCATGTATTAAGAGCCTACTAAGCTCCAGGAACTGTACTAGGCACTTTACAATAGTATCTCATATGATCCTCACAACCACCCTGAGAGGTGGACATTCTAATTCTGGAGTTAGAAGACCTAGGAAGAAAGGTTGGCTCAGCTGCTTAGTAGCTGTGTGACCCTGGTCAAGTCACTTCTGCTCTGTGGGTCTCCTTCAAAATGAGAGGTTGAACAAGATATCTTTAAGGTCCCTTACAGTTCTAAATTTATATTCTATGATTCATTTCAGAAAAGCTTAGACCTCATGAAAATTGTTTTGTCTCTCCTTGAATGGCTAAAAAAAGAAGGTTCTCATCATCAAAGTTCGTGGCATTGATAAAAGATTCAGCATCAGAAACAGAATGGGTTTGTCAGTGGAAAAGACACGAAAGAAGATGTATTACCACCTATTTTGCTGCTACACCCTGAAGTCCACTGGCCTTTCCATCTGACTTGCAGCTGAAACTTTCTAAATATGTTGTTTTTGTTCAGTCATTCAGTCATGTTTGACTCTTTGCGACTCCATGGACTATAGGATTCCAGGCCTTACCTGTGTTATCTCTCCTTAAATATGTTATATCTCTATTCTATTTGTATCCCCAGTGCCTTGCACAATGATTTTTCATTCATTAAGTCACTCATTCATTCCCCAGTCACCATTCTCTAATAAGCATTATATCTGATCAGAAGAGCGTAAGCGCCTTGAGGGCCAAGAATGCCTTACTTTTATATTTGCATGCTTAACACCTAACAAATACAGCAGATACTTAATACATACTTATTAACCAATGCATATATATTTGAAGGACACATAAATGACAAGAGATTATTGCTCTAAAAATTTCAGGTACCATGTTCTTGATTGGGATCAGCCAAGCTGTTCAGTTTCTTCATAACTGTTACAACAGAGGATTGATGTAATGTCCAAAGACTAATCGGTGGCTGCAAATATTATATGTGTATCATATAAAGTGAAATAAAAAGAAAACAAACCTTGAAGTAGTGTAGATCTTGGGGAATTGATGTATAACTTATTTCATGCTAGAAGTAGCAAGTCAGGTTTTGGATTTTGTTGAGGTCTGTGCTCTGAACCTTTCCCAGGTAGGACCCCTATTGTCTTGGGATTGCAATCAACACTGCTTCTCAGGACTCTTGGGACCCCATATCTTATTTTATCACCTGTTCCTTTTGCGATTTGATCAATTTATGGGGGGTGGGATGAGAATCCATTGATCAGTGGTATTCTGACCAGCCCCACCCCCTTTGATTTGAAATATCTAGTTAATAATATCCAATAGGCAGTTGGTGAAACAGGACCTGAGCTCAAGAAAGAGATTGAAGGTGTATATATAGACTTGGAAGTCATCTGTATAGAAATTAAACCCACCAGAACCAATGATGTCACCAAGTGAGAGACTATAGAAAAAAAAGAGAAAGAGGAAAGAGCTCAGGACAGAGCCTAACACACAGTCATGATATGGATGATGAATGAGCTCTCAATCTGGTCTGTTCAATTCCATGCTTATGAAACTATTTTCCATAGTAAGGCATAAAGAAAACAAAACTCCTTTGACATTCTTAGATTAAGATAAATATAGCAGTGTTGTTCTGATAACAATAATAGCTTTAGCAGGACCAAAATATTATCAAAAGGTCTTATAATAGTAACAGCTAGCATGTATATAACTCTTGCTATGAGTCAGGCACTATGCTAACCGCTCTACAAATCTCATTTGATCTGGGAGATACAGGGTATTGTGTTCTCCATTTTACAGTTGAGGAGACAGAGGTAAACAGAGGTTAGTTGATATGTATGCCCAATGTCACACAGCTAGTAAGTTCTAGATATATGAATCTAGGTTTTCTTGATTCTAGACCTGGTGCTCAGGCTTGGTACCACTCGATCTTGGTACCACCTAGCTGCCTGATTGTATATGTTTTTGGTTTTGTTTTCCATCAGCTCTACTACTCTTATTGCCTTACTGATACTGCAAAGTCCCTGAAGACAAGGACGATGTCTTATGCATCTTTTGTATACCCCACATGTTTGAATGATAATCCAACCAAAGTTAAGAAATCTAGATGGAGAATGCCAATGTATTGGGTGGAGAACTTATGGGAAAATAAGGGCAAGAATCAAAGGAGAAGGAAGTAAGGATGGTGGCAGTCTGGAATGTTGCAGGGAGTGCCCACACCAAAAAAACCAGAGACACATCAAAGTATTGAACATTCACCCATGGTGCCTAATACATGCTAAGTCAGAGAAGGTATTAAGTAATTTCTGTGTGCCAGGCACTGTACTAAATAAAGGGAATATAAAGAAAGGCAAACATACAGTCTCTGCTTTTCAAAGGAGCTCACATTCTAGAGGGGAGGAGACAGTATGAAAATAACTGCACGCATAGTTCCCAACTGGGCATTACCTCTGGCTGCAGGCCCTGGCACACAGAAAGTTTTTAATAGATCTTTATTGAAGAACTGACAGACAATACAAAATAAATACAGTGTTGTAGAAGGTAAACTTAGAAAGATGGAACTGTCAGCTGGGAAATGGGAAAAAGCTCCTTCAGAAGACAGGATTTGAGCTGACCTGAAGGAAGCCAAGGAAGTTAGGCTTTGGAGCTGAGCAGGGAGAGCATTCCAGGCAGGAATAACCCCCTTCCAAGAGGCAGTTAGTGGTGTGTGACTGGAGCTCAAGGGAAAGATTAAGGTCGGAAATATGGATCTGGGAATCATCTGCATAGAGATGATTGAACCTATGAGAATTCATGAGATCACCAACCGAGGCAATATAGAGGAAAAGAGAAGCCAGGCAAGGCCAGAGCCCTGGGGGACACCCACAGCTAGCCGACATGAGCTAGATAAACATCTGTCAAAGAAGTCTGAGGAGTGGTCAGACTGGTAACACTTGGCAGATAGGTGGTGCAGTGAATACAGCACATGGGTCTGGACACAGGAAGACCCAAGTTCAAATACAGCCTCAGTCACTTACTAGTTATGTGATCCTGGGGAACTCACTTAACACCTCTCTTTTCCTCCTGTTTCCTTATCTGTAAAATGGTCAGGGTTGTTGTGACAATCAAATGAGATAATAATTGTAAAAGCACTTAGCACAGTCCCTGGCCCATAGGAAGTGCTATATACATGTTAGCTGTTGTTATTTCCTGGAGGAGAAACAGAATAGAGAAGTATCAGGAAAACCTAGAAAGGAGAGAGTGTCCAGGAGGAATGACAGCGTCAAAGTCTGCATAGTTCTAGAAGACAGGATCCAGAAAAAGTCATTAGTTAAGAGATTATTGGTTACAATGATCCAAGACAATCCCAAAGAACTAATGATGAAGCATACTATCAGTCTCCAGAGAAAGAACTGATACTGTTTGAATACAGACTGAAGCATGTTTTCTTTTTCCTTTTGTTTCATCTTTTGATTTTCTTTGTTTCATCTTTTCTTAATTTCATCTCAAAATTTTCATCTTCTTGTACAAAATGACCAATATGGAAATGTTTTACATAACTGCACACATATAAACTATATTAGATTGCTTACTGACTCAGGGAGAAGGGAGAGGAGGGAGGGTGGGATAAAACTTAGAACTCAGAATTTTTTTAAATGCTAAAAAATTGTTTTAACATGTAATTGGGGAAAAATAAAATATTATATGAAGAAATTATTGGTAACTTTGGAGAGAACAGTTTCAAAAGAACGATACCAGAATACAGACTAAAGAGAGTTTGGAATAGAAGAATTGAAGTACAGAAACCTAGCATTGATGGCTTTCTCATGGAGATTAGCTGATAAGGGGTTGAGAGACATAGCACAATAGTGAGATCAGATTGATAAATGAGGGTGGTTTGGGATTGGGTTTTTTGGGTTTTGTTTTTTAAGAATAGATGAGTTTTTTATTTGTGTGTAGAAAGCAGGGAAGGAGAAGACACATAGTAAGAAATTAAAGATTAGAGAGTGGAGGGGGAAATCTGCTAAAGAAGATAAAAGGGATGGAATTAGGGAGTATGTAGAGAGGTTTTCCTTAAGAAGAACAGTGACCTCTTAAGGGAAGATGTCTGAATGATGTGAGAAGAGGATTGGGGAAGGCTGGGAGAAGAGGTGAAAGGGCTTAATTTTTTCAGTGCAGTAATAGTTGCTTATTGATTTCTTAATTAGTATCATGAATACATCTGAGGAAGTAAAAAATTATGTCTACACAATGAAAAGAATCTGTAAATTTAAACCATTTATTTCTACCTTCTCTTTGTTGATGAGAATGATGAAAACTAAGTAAAGAATTTGTCTGGTTACCATTTCAAAAAGCTAAAATGTTAAATTAACATGGAAATACATTCTTTGCCATAATGTCATTTTGGAAAGGTGAGTTTCATGAACTTTTCAGACACCTGTATGTATCTACAGCATACCAGTTCTATAAATTTCATCTAGAAATCTGAAGCAACTATCTTCTTTATTACAACAGGAAGGACAGTGGCTTTTCATCTTTATCATTTCTTCCGATTTAATATTTATTTTGAACTTTTCTTAACCAGTCAACCTAACTATACACAGAGAGCTAATTCCCAAAGGACCATTTCATCTGTAACTAATCATTTCCTGTCAAGGGTCTATAAGCCTTTGTCCCTTTTAATTGTTTGACCTCAAATTATGCAGGCTTTAGTCCCAGAAACAGATGATATATGTTTTTCCCCAAGGATCAACCTAGCTAAACGCAAAAAGGCACATCATCAATAGTCTGGCCATTTGCTGACAAGTTCTCTTACTGTGACAACCCATAAATCAAAGAAAAACACACAGGGGTCCAAATCCCCCATAGAGTTGGTAAATAGTGGCCAAAAATAAGGCATGTAACATGAAGAATAAGACAAATTTGACATAATTTATGTTAGTGAATTTCTCCCTTGGGATGCTAAATTGTCATAATAATTACAACAATAATAATAATGATATCTGGTATTTGTATAGAACTTCAAGACTTCCAAAGCACTTTTTATACATTATCTCATCTGATCTTCAAAATAACCCTGTGAGGTAAGTGCCATTTTACAGATGAAGAAACACTGAGAAAGACTAAGTGGCTTGTTCAGGGTCATACAACTAGTAAGCACCTGATGTAGAATTTGAACTCAAATGTTCTTGACTCCAAGTCAGATAAGCAACAAGTAAATATACCACTGGAGGAAGAGAATTTTATTGTATCTTAACATTTTCTCTAAAAAATGAACCCAGAACAGAAAAGGTAGTTGCATTTAAGTGGAAAACTAGATCATGGATTCTCCTTGGAGAGACACATGAAGGAGCTGGCAGAGTTCATTTTATCATGTGTTCAAAGTCAACAAGAATTATCCAAATATCTTGAACACCATATGTCATCTGACACCAGTTAAGTACCCTAGCCTTTGATTAATGTGATAAAGCCTACCCATAGCTATTGTCTCTGTTCTCTTTGCCTTCAGAACTGGAATCTTTAAGCAAAACACTTAAAAATATATTTTTTATTATTGCAAACATTGCTAAACATCAACAAATATGAACATTTTTCTATGGGACACAAGAATGGAATAAGATGACTACATATAATTTATTTTAAATACATTTCAAATTTAACATGTTTATTTCACCTTCCTTCTGCTTATCTATATCTCCTTCTGAACCTTCTTCTTCTATGTATTTTTTTAATGATTCATTGACACTCTTGTCTTTCTTCTTTCTTTTTCAAATAACTTCACTATTTTCCCACTATACCTTCAGCCTCCTCCTTTCTCCCAAATAAGTTCTTTCTTGTAACAAAAAGTCAGGAAAATAAATCCACATATTGGTCATGGCTGGAAGCATGTCTCATTCTGCACCTCAGTCTCCTATCTGCTGAGAGGTGGGAAGTATGATCTATGATTAGTCTAATAGAGTCATAACGGGTCATAGCATCAATAGAGTTCTTTCACATTTTTTCCCTTTACAATGTAATAGGCATTTTATCAATTGTTCTTCTAGCTCTGCTCACTTCATTCTGCCTCAGTTCATACAAGTTCTCATAAGTTTCTCTGAATCCATTCCTTTCATCATTTCTTTTTTTTCTTTTTTTTTTTTTTAAGCAATCATGGTTAAGTAACTTGCTCAAGGTTACACGGCCAGTTATTTCTGGATGTGGTGCTGAGTATCTGAGCCTGGATTTGATCCCCAGGTCATCCCGACACTGGAGCTGGTGCTTTTACTCACTGGCCACCCCCCTTTCATCATTTCTTATAGTACAATACATTCAGTACAATCTTACAGTACAATTACATTCATAGTCCATAGTTTGTTCATTCCTTATTTTATGTGTATCCACTTTATTTCTGGTCCATTAATACAACAACAAAAAAGTGCAACTATAAATATTTTTGTACATGTGGATCCTTTACCTCTTTCTTTGATCTCTTTAGGGTTATATAACTAGTAGTGTTATCACTGATTCAAAGGGCCTCTTCAGTTTAGTGACTTTTTGATTTAGTTCCAAATTGCTTTACAGCATGGTTGGATCAATTTCACAGCTCCATCAACAGTGAATTATTAATAGACTCACTGTGTTGAGATCGGGAAAATCCCCTGAGGCTAAAATTGCAAGAAGAATAATCTGTGTCACCACCTACCTCCTTTTAAGCTAACCTAAGGTAATAAAATGGGAGAGGTAAAAACCAGAAAGATATCAAAATCAAACTTGAATTTATCCCTAGATTCAAGATGAGATGTCATAAGAGCAGTAGCAAAAATGGAAAGAAGAATGTAGGAGAGAAATTGTACTGTTTGGGTTTTTCCTGGATTTCCTCTGTCCTTGGTACAAGTGATCCACTAAGTTCTCAGTACAAGTGGAGCAATACTTAAACCCTATTACATACTAAAATAAAGACAAATAAAAGTAAAAACCAAACCAAATGTCCTCTGAATGAATTAACAAAGCTGCCCCTGGTGGGGGGGAGGGGAAGGGAGAGAATCTAATAAAATAGGCAAACCATTAATTAATCTAATAAAAAAAGAAGAAAACCAAATTAACTATCAAGAATGAAAAGGAGAATTAACAACAAATTAACAAGAAATAAAGCAACATATCAGAAACTATTTTGCCCTGTTATGTACCAAAAACTGATAAATGAAAATTCAGATATTTGCCAACTATACAACATTCACGTTGACTGAACAAAAAGCAGATAATTTAATTAACTCAGTCTCAGAATAAGAAATGTAACTAACAATATAAGACAACTCCCAAAGGAAAGAACACAAGATGAAATGGATTTACAAATGAATTCTATCAAACATTCAAAGAACAAGTACTTCCAACTATCACAAATTGTTTATAATAAGACAAAAAGAAGAAATCCTTCCAAAGACAAACTATGTGATAAGTAAAATCCCATTGCCTATGCCAGGGAGAAAGAAACCAGAGAAAGAAAACTATAATCCAATATCTTTAAAGAACATCAATGAAGCTGAAAAAATGAGAGGGTTATACTAGGTGATCTTCAGGTTTCTAGCTCTAAATCTTGTATGGTCCTTGTGCAAATCCTAAGTAAAATTAGGTGACAGGTAAAATCAGGTGGAAAGGGAGACTACAGAATAGTACTTGTTTATTTTTAATGAAATTTCATGCTCATTAGTAGGCTTTTGGAAAGTTAAATTTTTGTTTCAAAGAAGAGGCACCAAGTAGGCTCTTGGAAGTAAGCAGAGCAAGTATCAATCACTATATTCAATGATTTGACTAGATTCTTCTCAATTAACGTTGTCAATAACTTTAAAGTTGACTTGCTGTCCTTATTTGAATCCCTCCTAATCCAGTTAAAGGCCTGAAATGCATGACCCCTTTATGTCCCTTTCCAGCTCCACTATCCTGTTATTTTCTAGCATTTAATGGGGGGGGGGGGGACATAAAATGTCCTCATCCACCTCCATTAAATAATGTCATTAGTTAGTACATTTGGTGTCAGTGAGCATCAGTATCAGGAGAAAACATAATATACTATATGTTAATTGTATAAAACTAGTTGTTTTCATGAGATTTTCTTTTAAAACTGGCCTGATTTTTTTCAACACTGAAACAAATATTGCAGCTCCAAACCTAGACATTTATTTTGACACCATTTCCTTTATATGATCCATTCTTTGGAATGTTCATATAGCACATTACTTTTTGAAAGGTTTTTAAAGGGCATCATCCCACCTCATAAGGTAAAGTTTCACAGTCTTAATTTATTTTTATACTTGAGGCATTCAGAAATATAGAACACCTATCAAAGTGGTAGCCTTAGATTTCTTAGATAAGGGTTTTCCACCCATCCCTTTGAAGAACTCTCTCTCTTTTTTCTAAGTTACCAGTATTTTCCAATCTTCCTACTTTTAAATACTTGGTCTCCATCCCATTGGGTCTTCCCCAAGGCTGTTACTCAAGGCAGACAGCTCTCCAACATAAGTGTTACTTAGAGAGACATCCTGTATAGAATGATATTTATTCTGACTCTGGCTCCCACATAGACTGTGTTGCCAATAAAGTTTCTGAGTCATACCAAGATCATGATAAATTCCCATCCTGAAGTAGCTTTGTCTTACTTGTGCCTTCCTGGTTAGTGTCATTTGAATGAATTTGATTAACTGTACATAGTGAAAATAGTATGTTCTGTATAAAGTGAGTTGATTATATTAAATTTGAATAATAGAAAATAACACAACACATGGTACTACATTGGATTTCATTAGGGATTACAACCAGATTTGCAACACATAGGTCAGTCAAAGATAAACAAAGAGAGAATGAATGAAAGTAGTCTATTAAACAGCAGAGGCTAAATATTCCTGTCATTTTCCCCCTTCTCTTATATGCATAGTTTGATAAGCTTCTTAAAATTTAAAAAGTGATTTAAGTAATAGGAGAATTGTATCCTGTTGTAGCCCTTATCGTCCTCTTCTGTTGACGACATTGTGTAGAGCGTGGGAGTATAGGGATCTCAGAGAGGACCAGCACCTCTGGTATGAGGGCTGCCTATCCTTTTCAGGACTGCTCATCCACCTTTGGTGTCCACTTGGTTCATCCAACTCTCTCCATGGCTCCAAAAAGCTGTAACATGCACAACGACCACACCCTGATAAACCATCTTAGCAGATGGGCCAAACAAGGTGGAGGGTAACAGAGTGGCCTCAAACCTGTCAGTGACTAGGGGGATGTCTACCCCAAGCTTGTAAAGACTTCCCTTGCTGGAATGCATATATGAGAATTTTGTTCCAAAGGCCATGAAGGTAGCTGAAGTAGGCTCCATGAAGAGCTTAGAGCTTGATCAGATATCAAAGACACCAAGGCCATCCTGGGCCCTGGCCAGTCATTTTGACTTTCATCCTACCACTGGACTCTGATGAGTCAAGAAGAGAAAGTGAGGCTGACAACTTTGTGCAACCTGGCCTAACTTAAATCCAATTCATGCTCAAGGTGTTACTCATGATGTCATTCTTCCTCTTTGAAAACTAAGGACAAACAACAACAACAAAAGAATAGGAATCCAGTTCTAATGTCCAGGATGAAAATTCACCAGCCTGTTCTGACCCATAAACTAAAAAAGAATGTCTTAGAGTTTGGAACAGCTTAGCCTGGAGAAGAAGCTGTAATGAGACACAGGATGCGCATAGATGTGTAAAGCCAAGCACAAGCAGCTTTCCAGAGGAAGGCTGCTGTGAACAGCTTTCAAGGTTCTGATTACATAGTATAGTGAACACTCTATTCAGTAACAAAATCAAGGCACTGCATTCACAATATTACAACTTATCACAGAAAATCAAAATACAGCATTCACAATGACATAATAACTCAACAACTTATCACTAAAATGGCCACATAGTTTTCACCACAGTGGTCACATAGTTTTGAACAAAATACAATCATTTAGTCAATCAATCACTTAGTAACTCAATCATTGAATCATAAAGTACAGAAGGTCAAAGTCCTCCACCCGTGGGACACACTAAGCTACATATCAGTCACTATTCAGTCATCAGTCACTATTCAATCATCAGTCACTATTCAGTACCCTCTTAAGGAGTAGTGGGAAATACACAGGCCATCCACCCCTGGGGCACAAGTAAATCACAATTTCATCACTACTCAGTACCCACAGAGAGGTCTTTTCATCTGGACTCAGGGCAGGCTTTTAGCTTCCATGGCTCCTATTCCATGGTCCCAGCTTTCAACTGAATCTAACCAATTGCCACCTGAGTTCAAAGGTAGACAGCTCCCAGCTCCTTGTCTACCTCTCCATGCAGTTTCTGTTCCATGCTGAAGCTCACAGTGTCCAGTCCACCTTAAATCCTTCATGGTCTCTGTTCCTGGGAAGTCAAGGCTTAACAAAGCCACAAACAAAGTACCAACATCACAGTCATGCTTCCTCTGGCAACTCCTCAGCAGCTCCAGCTGGCCCTCAGAAGTCTTCAGCAGAAGTGTCAGCTGGTTCCCAGAATCAAAATCACTTCATCCAGGTTCTCAAAATAAAAATCATTCTCTCCAGCCTGGGCCTCTCTTCCTCAGCCTCCAGAACCTGATTCCAAGAAGATCTGAAATTCCAGCTAGTCTTTTCCTTATATACCTATGAGTTCCTCCCTGTTCTGCCCCTTCCTATTACATCATCAACTTCCTGTTACGTCATCAAAGGGGGGTTCATGCCTTTTGTTTCTTAACAGAGGCTTGATATAATTAATTTCAAACTAGGTGCTAAGTAACTGTTAGCTTTGCCAATACAAAGGGATCAAATTACATTACTATTACAAGATTACAGGTTCTTAATTTGAAAGAAACAAGGAAAAGTGGAGAGAGATTGAAAGCAGTTGGCAGGTGGGTGGTTTGAGTAGTTAGTAAGGCTGAGCCACTGGGGCTTTGAACACTCTACCACAGCCTTCCAAAGCCTATGTTGGGTAGCAACAGAGAGATAGAGAGAGAAACAGACAGAGCAGAAAAGAGGAGAGAGGAAAGAGGAGAGGGGAGAAATTGAGCCTGAGCCTAGAGCAAAGACAAATCTGGAGTGTGGGGGGCAGGGGTGAGGTGAGCTGTTGAGCAGATTTGGTAACAGTGGTTTAAGCTGCTGCCACTGGCTCCTTACAGCTGAAAGAACTAGCTAGTCTTGGCCTCATGAGAGCCAAGTATGGAGACTGGTGCTGAACTGAATTTCACCTTTGAGAGAGTGCATGAAGATCATGGTATTTTCATTTGCCCTGTTTCTCCATCTTTTCCATCCAGAGAAAGCATATATAGAAACACAAAGCTGATCTTTTCCATCCAGAGAAAGCATACATAGAAACACAAAGCTGATCTGTTATTTAATGTTTGTTTATATTTTCTGTTTAATCAGTACTTTAAGACTGGCTGATTTTAGCTGAAGTGAGATGAATCCCACTTCTCTGTTTTGTATGCTGCATTATTTGCAGATGGGCAGTTGCAAGAGAAAGCCATAAAGACTGGCATGTCATGCACAGAGAGACAAACAGACAAACACAGAGACAGAGTCAGAGACAGATCAATGGAATCTTTTTGAATTGTTGGGAATCTTTTAGTCTTGCTGGGGGGCCCATGAGATATATGTGAGAGAAAGTGACTAATTGTTATATTTTACAGATTCTCAAAGCAGGGTGAAGAATGCATAAAAGTGGAGTTTTCTTGAGTAAATTTCAAGGAGACTGTGATTTGATTGTAGCTTTCGTTGTTCAGTTGTATCTGACTCTTCATGACCCAATTTTGGGGTTTTTGTAGCAGAGATACTAGAGTGGTTTGCCATTTCCTTCTCCAGTTCATTTTACAGGTGAGGAAGCTGAGGCACATAAGGTTAAGTGATTTGCCCAGGGACACACAGCTAGCAAGTGACTGAGACCGGATTTGAACTCATAAAGATGAGTCTTCCTGACTCCAGGTGGGCACTGTGCCACCTAGGGTGCTTTATTGAGTCATGTGGCCCTTTATTCTACTCATACATGGAGATATCCTTCTATAGGAGTGGATCCAAAGGTGCTATCTAGCATTGAAGGAGAAGGGCAGGAGAAGGCAGGTAATGTCCACATTTAAAGAATAGGACCAAAGTAGTGATCAAAAACTCCTCTGTTGTAGTAGTCTTGTATGTGAACCTTTGCACCCTATACAAATAATTCTCACAGACACCTGGCTATTCTCAAAACGACTTTAAAATATTAAAGTTCAGTACAATATATTTATGCTTTTTATATTATATGAATAATTTGATGTGCCTTCTTCCATAAATTAATTCTACAATTATTTTCCTTAAGGCTTTGGTATGTAACATTTAAGTTGCAACATATAAAATTATATCTTCTGGTATTTTCTTTAGAATCAGGCAAAAATTTGTATTACTTGACCATACAAAATCTATTCTCTCCTTGGAGTAGGACAGTGTATTGTTCTGATTCAGCAGCATAATGAGATTTTTCCATCCACGCACATCATAATGTAAAATATAGTAACCACTTGTGTCCACACTGAATTTTTCACCTACTTGATTTCTCTATCTGCAAAATAAGCAGCATAGTCATTTCAGGAATCCTAGGTATTTTAATTACATATTTTTGGGCTATATTCCAAACTTAAAATACCAAATTCATAACATTACTAAAAAGTTGCTGTGAAAAGAAAAGCTTGGAAGATGTATCATAATAGTGCCCTTCCTGACTCATTAGGTTATTTCTCTCAGGGAATGGTCCAAAACTGAAGATGGAATTAATTTGAAAGATCTTTGAAAGATCAGCAGGACAGGTCTAGGTCAATTCAGCTAAAACGAATTTGCTGAAAAGCAATTTACTGAAAAGCAATGGTGATGTGACATCAAAATAACTGAAACCTATACACACTTATCAAGGTATCACAAGAAGATGAATTGGATTGAGGTAAAATGACTTGAGGCAAATTGATTTTAGGTGGATTGTCCTGTTCCCAGATTAATAGGTTTGCATTGTGTTCATAAGACAAATGTCAGTGAAATGTTTTGCGTGGGAGCTAGGGCAGAGGCCATCAGGTAAGATAAAATCGTAATGCATGATGTTTTGATACAATATGGAAGGTGACTCTCCTGTACACTGTCTAAAAGGGGAAGAGAGAAGTTCATACTGAATATGGCATGTGGATTTTCTAGCTAAGGGTTTTTGGGTTTGGTCCGGTTTAGTTTGTAAAAAATAAGGTGAACAAAATAAGGAAATTTCTGTACTCTGTTAAAGCATAAACTGAAAAACATTGGGGACATGCTGTATTAATTCAAATATCAGTAAAATCAGTGCCTTTTCTACACTTTCTTATCCCTGAATTCAATGTCCCATTTCCTGCCTCCATTACTTTACAAAGATTACCCTCTATGTCTAGAATGTATCCCTCTTTTCCTCTTCATAGGCTCAAAACTAGGTTACTACCTCCTAGAGGAAGCCTTTCCTGATTCCTATTTTCCTGATGCTATTTTCCCTTCATTTAGTAAGTGCTTATTAAATTCTTTTTAGATTAAATTAAAGAACTTCTTTTTCCTATTATACACATATATATGTACATAGATATCTATACATACACACAAATATTTCAATTAACAAAAATTTATTTTCTCCTCCTTCCATTTCCACCCAAAACGTATGTCTTATCCTTCATCTTGAGTGCAACACCCTTCCCTAACGTAAAGGGTAGTATGCTTGTTCTTACTGAAATCATGTTTTGTCATTCCTTTTGCATTCATTGATCAGTGGTTTTAAGTCTTCAAAGTTGTTTGTGTATAAATCATTCTCTCGGTTCTGCTCACTTTACTTGGCATCTGTTCATACAAGTATTCCCAGGTTTTCTCTAACCAAACCTTTCATCATTTCTCATGGCACAAGAATGTTGCAGTTCAGCCATTACACCATTGATGAACATATCCTTAGTTTCTAGCTCTTTGCTATAACAAAATGTGTTACTACCAATATTTTGTACATATAAGTCCTTTTTATTTTTTTTTTAATCTCTTTGGGAAATGGGACTCTTAATCATATCACTGGATCAAAGGTTATGCATGGTTTAATGACTATTGGGGCATAGTTCCAAATTGCTTTCCATAATGGCTGTACCAATTCATAGCTTGACCAGCAGTGCATTAATGTTCTTGTTTTCCTGAAGCCCTTGTAACATATGTCATTTTTCTTTTCTGCCATCTTTGCCAGTCTGCACACATTTCATTTTCACAATTATAATGAATCAGTTATTTATCTAACTTACCATCTATTCCAGATATTTCTTACAGTACCTGTTTTAATAATATAAATCCTGTTTAGAAGAAATTAGTGTTGTAAGTCAGTGAAATGTGCCAGGAGTACCTAATGCATAAAGGAAAAAAATTATTACATAAACCTATGTCTGTCTTATCCCTTGATGTTTGACACACACATATACATTATCTACCATACTTTACCATGTATCATACCACTAGTAACTTGGATTTTTAGAAGTCTGGAAGTCACCTGTTAAACAGTTTTCCTTAAATTCTTGTGAATGTGAATTAGCATTTACTTAATCATCTTTATCACAGTGTGAGTCATTTGTTATCCAAATATTAAATTGCAAAAAAAATCTGTTTGTTTTCTTCTTAGTCCTGGCTTCTTTCTATGTAATCCATCAATCCAGATTGCTACCTGCTGTTAGATCCAAGGAAATCAGAGTTGAGAGAAAATGTCAGGAAGTCAAAGAACCTTTCCACTATGATTCCTTGCTAATATTTTTGTTCAGTAAGATTACCCATATCCAACCAAGTATGTACACACTATTTAATGAACCTTACATATATCCTCAAACCAGAGACAGCCCTGCTTGTGCTTCCATAATATCCCTCACAATAGTGCTGGTATGTGAACACTCAGTTTTCCATGATAAACTGTTGTGATAGTATCAATGATTGCTGAGGATAATGAAGGTATGGGGTCAATTGACTGTTGAGGTTGGTGTTGGCACTGAATCACGAACTACTGAAGATGGTGTCTCTCTGCCTCCAAGTTAGCCTTGCATACCATCATCATCTTTATTTATCAGAATGGCTTTAAATTTGGGGGGCTTCTTATTATCAGCAGTAATTCTCACCCAACTAGTTCTCAAAAAGTTCCAGACTATCTCTTTGGGATGCTATAAGGTCCTGCCGTTTCAGACAATGTTATATTTATTGACTCCTCTTCATACCTTAGCTAATACTTCACATTCCTCCAAAAATTCCCTGGCACAGTGTGAAGTCCTTATAATATCATCATTATCCTCACAATCAGTGGTTGCTACCAAAATTTATAGTCCTCAATGAAGATCAAGTCTTATTGTTATGTACCATTTTAAAAAAATGTATTCTGAACCTAACACCAAATAAAACAGCCATTTCTACAATCATAACAAAACAGAAAAAGGATTGTACATGAAACTGTGAATCTTTATTATGTAATTGCCCTTCTTTTAAAATGTATAAAAAATTTAACACATTATCTTCAAGAGTTTTCTTTTTCTTTTTTAACTTTTTGACCGTGTTTTCTTCTGAATATTTTGAACATGCTTAAATCTCTTTGTCTCTGTCTCTTTCTGTCAGGAAGTGACTAGCATACTTCATCACAGGCTCTTGGGGAGGTTGGGCTTTGCATTGATTAGAGTTCTTAAGACTTTCAAAATTGTTTGTCTTCACAATGTACTATATAAATTTTTTTCTACCGGGTCTGCTCAGTTCATTCTGAATCAGTTTATAGAAATCTTGCTAAATTTCTCTGAAAGTATCCTTGCATCATTCTTATGATGTAATAATATAACATTCATATGTATGCCATAATTTGTTCATCCATTCCTTAATTGTTAGGGTACTGCCTTAATTTTGTTAGTTCTAACAAAAAGATCTATGCACTGATTTTCTAATAACTGAATAGCCATAATAACTATTTGGCTCAAATATACAATATACACAATAACTAAATAGCCATAGTGACTATTTGGTAGAGCTCTCAAATACATAATATACAATGACAGTTTAACAGTGTCATTTCAGTGATAAACAACAAAATTTCAATGTCACTTTGATATACAACAGAATGACCAATGTTTTAATCAACTGGTAGCCTGTAACAATTGTATTGGAAAATTTTGCTGTCAAATTACCACCTAGAAAGAAAAAAGAAAAGGAAAAAAAGCTATTCTTATGATTTACAATTCAAAAATGTGTTGACATCTAGTATGGTGAGATAACTGTAACATTTGGGAGTATGCTCTTCTTAAAAGGGACAAATTTCCTTTAATTTTCCTGTAATGGTAAAGTGTCTGGCTTTAGTTTGACCCCATATTCCAAAGCTTTACTTAACCCATCAATCAATTGGACCTCCCTTATAATGCCTCCTTTTTTACTAGATTCAGCTTCATGGTACTTTTTTTGTTCATTATTCAAATTCATAACTTACATTAATCCAATCTTCTATCAAATCCTGATCTGTTACATGAATTCAGAGCAAAGGTTTTTAAGGAAGTAGCATCACAAGGCAAATATCAAGGAGTTGATAGAAATTGTCTTACCACACACTTCCGGGGGAGGGCTAGTTACTGTCCAATTAATCTTTTTGTCTCCTCAGAACAAAAATGGAGGGACACAGTCAGTCACTCAAATCAACAGACTTTCAACTTGCTGTAGTAATACTCATGTTGTCCTTCATTAACTGCTTTCTGGAAAAGAGTCTTGAGAATTTCTCCCACTGAATGAGGATCTCTTGGCCCCAAATGCTTTGGAAGGTAGATAGTGATCCACTTAGACACACCCTCTATAGAGACCCAAAAGAGACATTATTGAATGTGCAAATAGTATAGCATTGGGAGAATTAGCTAACATGGTAGACAACAAAATCAAGGTTCAGAAATTCTTTGAAAGGCTAGAAAAATGAGCTCAACCAAATAAGGTGCAAATAAGTTTTAAGAGTGAATTTCCTATCTATAGTTGTATGAAAAAAAAGCTCCAAATCACTATTGATTAGATAAATACAAATGAAAACAACTCTGAGGTACCACCTCACAGCTATCAGATTGGCTAACATGACAAAACAGGAAAATGATAAATGTTGGAGATGTGGGAAAATTGGAACACTAATGTATTGTTGGTGGAGTTGTGAACTGATCCAGTCATTTTGGAGAGCAATTTGGAACTATGCCCAAAGAGCTATAAAACTGTGCATACCCTTTGATGCAGCAATACCACTATTAGGTCTGTATCCCAAAGAGATTATGAAAAAGGGAAAAGGACCAACATGTACAAAAATATTTATAGCAGCTCTTTCTGTGGTGGCCAAGAATTGGAAATTGAGGGAATGCTCATCAAATAGGGAATAGATGAACAAGTTGTGGTATATGAATGTAATGGAATACTATTATTCCATAAGAAGTGATCATCAGGAAGATTTAAAAAACATTTTAAAAGACTTACATTAACGGACGCTGAGTGAAGTGAGCAGAACCAAGAGAACATTGAACTCAGCAACATTGTGCAATGACCAACTTTGATAGACTTAGATCTTCTCAGCAATGCAATGATCTAAGACAATTCCAAAAGACTCATGATGGAAAATGTTATCCACATCTACAGAAAAAACTATGGAGTCTGAATGCAGATTGAAGCATACTATTTTCTCTCTCTCTTTTTTTTCCTGTCTCATGGTTTTTCCCTTTTGTTCTGATTCTTTTTTCACAACATAATTAATTGTACATATATAGCCTATATCAGATTGTATGCTGTCGGCTAAGGTGGGTGGAAGGAGGGGAAAAATTTAGAACTCAAAATCCTACAAAAGTGAATGTTGCAAACTAAAAATAAATGAATATTTTTAAAAAATGAGTTTCTAGTGCAACACCCACTTTAGGCTACACCTCAACTTGTACTCACACTCACAGTTTGGATTCCCAGAAGTTGACTACTATTCACAGGTCCTAGGCATACTCTGTGGGTACCCACTTCTAATTCTATAGTTCATGAACCCCCATAACATGCTGCACCAAGGAGGAGCAATGTAAGGCCACCATGAAAAGAGAAAGGACTTTGAAGCAATGTACTGCCTGATGAGTAAATTGTCTCAACCACTTGTGTTCTCTACATGTACCTCATTCTCAGTATGCACTAGGAACGTATCCACTCTTCCTTCTGAGTGATCCTATGTAAATTTAGGAGAGAGTGTGCTACAAGTTTATAGGGGTTGGGAAGGTAGAGTGGAGAATATTTTGAAACTTCTATTCTTAACTATGTCAGTATCCTTGCATTTACTATTATATTTACTATTTGCCACTAGTAAATGACTTTGCTTCAACTTAATTATATCTGTGGGCTGTTAAATATAACCTTTGGGAGGCTCTTAAGCTATAGTTTTAGAAGTACAAACCTATAAAGTATTTAAAACTTAAGTTAGGGGACCCAACCTGTAACAGCAAGGTTGGGTGTGGGTGTAACCAGAGATATGCTATATATCCACTTAATAAATATATATTTTCCTAAATTATAGGATCATAGAATCATTCATTTACAGCTGGACAGAACCTCAGGAGGCATCTAGTTAAATAAAGATGAAGAAACTTGTGCTCAGGGAGATTTAGTGATTAGCCTAATGTCTCACAGGTAGGGAACCTCAGAGGCAAGACTTGCTCTTTCCATTGTACCACAATGCAATTATAACTGAAAATCATCCTTGTGTGGGAGGAAATAATATATTCAGGTTATGTGGAAGGAAAACTTATTTTAATAGTAACTGATAATATTACAAAACACTTATTTATTTGGTAGTAGTTCCTCAGAAAATGAAGTAAATTCACACACACCAAAAAAAGAGTCCCAAATATCTGAATAGATACATTTTTCCTTTGCTGTAAGGATCAACTAACTGCTCTCCTAATCTGAGGCCCCAGGATCCAGGATCTAAAGTGAAATTTAAAATAGCAACCAGAAATTGCAGTAAAAAATTAAAATATAATCCCCTGCATTAAATCTGTATCTCTTGAGGCTACTGATGCTAATTTCTTTTAAATTAAAAATTGTCAGCAAGTCTGAACAAAGCTTTAAGAGACATCTGAAATATATGTCAGCCTAAAAAGTTTTTTAATCAGCCCATAAGGCTTTCTTAGGCCTTCTCTCCTTTCCTATGGTATTATACGCTACCTAAAATTATCGAAACTGCAGAACAGGAAACCAACACATGAAAAAAAAAAACTGAAGTGAGTCTTATTAAAATAAAAAAGTCTGAGCAATTTGTCTGTAAGTTAGAAAAGCAGAAGCTGTTGGCAATAGTCCTAATGATGCAACAATATTTCTCACATGAGCTGCCTATGGCAGCAGAACCAGCTAGCTCAGCCTTCAGGGCTGGTGCTGCCTAAACTAGCCTTGGTATGCTGGAACTGGATGTGTATTGAAAGGAGTTAAACAAGAGGGCCAAGTGTGGTAGAGCTATGTAATCATGGGGAACTGAGTCACATGGGTAATTTTTCCTGTGTGTCTGTGTTTCCTGTAGTGTGTGTGTGTATGTGAACACTGTCATGCAATGGATGAGACTTAAGGATCAGTAGACATCAAAAGGCTGGGCAATGATACTGTGATATCACAAGGTCAGTAATGGCTGCTTCAGCCTTCTGAGCCCTGCCCTCTTCTCTCAGCAGATCTGTGAGAGGTTGAAGGACTGTGGCATTCACTGGTAGTTCGACACTTACAATGACTCCCCACAAAAAACCTAAAACCATTTTTCCCTGCTTGGAGGAATTTCATTCTGAGTTTGCTTTGAAAACTCCCTTCAGGGAATATGATTACTCTTCCTGTAATTGAATTGTTCTTGCTTCTTATTTAAGAGACATGTGAAGTTCCTTCTTGTAGTGAGCATGTGTCCATTATCTCTTTGATGTCTATGTTTTCCTACAAAGGCAATCTTAAATGGCCAAATTAAGTGCCAATAACTCATCCAAAAAGGATTGTTGGAGGAAAGTCTTATGTCATTGATTAGTTTGTTGACTAAGCATGCCCTAAGGGGAGGGCTATTAGGAGGTATGTGCACATGTATGTATAGACATGTGTATCACACATCAAAACTATGGTATCTATATGTGTTATTTGCCTAGAACATGTATCATGCAATGTACATATTATATAAATACATAGAGTACATATAAATACAAATATATTTCATTTAGTCATAACATTGATTAAATATATTGTTATACAAATTTTTATATATACACTTACATATATATGTAAGTAGAAACTTCCTCAGTGACCAAACAATGGAACTGTAGCTGACAAACATAAAGAAGCTATCCTTCTTATGATTTAAAGTTCAAAAATGTGTTGACATCTAGTATGGTGAGATAACTGTAACATTTGGGAGTATGCTCTTCTTAAAAGGGACAAATTTCCTTTAATGTTTTGTGTTTTTCCTGCCCTACAGGGTAGAGGTCCACACAAGCTGTAAAACAAGTTCTGGGATTAGGTAATCACAAACTCAGCAATCTACCCTAAATAATCAATAATTAACTGTGTTAGGATGATGACTATCAGGAAAAATAAGATATCTTGCTTATGATTTTAAAGTAAAATAATATAATTAGCATATGCAAAAAATTCATGTGAAATGTCAAGTAATTTATTTTTTTTATCCCAAAGATGCTATTGACATTTTCTGGGACTTGGTATAAAAAGTATTTTTAAGATGTAAATTTTTCACATATAAAAAAAATAATTCTTTTAAAATACTAGAATTTCCTTTGATACCTAGAAAATATTGAGTTATGAAATGTAATCATAATGCTCTAAAAAATGTTATAAGAATTTTCTCATACTTGGGGTTGGTCTAGGGTGTCAAAAGGTTGGATTACAGAATCCCATAAGACTCTCTACTCCCTACAATTCTAGAAAAGATTCCTTATTTTCTTTGTAGTAGAAATTTGTTTTGGTGAACACTTATAGACCTTGCTGCTGAGGAGGAGGAGGTAGATCACTTACATTGGGGTGTTCTGAGCTGGAGCAGGGAAAAAGCCCCTTAGCTGTCCACACTAACTCTGGCATTAGTATGGTAGGCCCTCCAGAGTAGAGGGCCACCAGGCTGCTTGGGGAGGGGCAAATTGGCCTAAGTAGGGGAAAAAAAGGAGCATTTTAAAGCTTCCATGACAATTAGTATTGAGATTGGGACTGTGAATGACTGCTGTACTTCTAACTTGAGCAAGAGGGAGACCCAATCTCAAAAAACAAAACAAAACTATATTATGCAAATGTGATGTACATATGTCTGTTAATTATATTTGTTTGCCTTGTCTTTGCTATTAAATTATATGCTACTAGAAAACCAGGGACTATGACTACTTTCACCAATGGCAAGTATTTATTCATCACTTAGTATGTGATATAGGTGTTGGAGATGTAGCAGCTAGTGGCATGGTAGATAGATCTCGGGGCCTGGAGTCTGGAGGACCTGAGTTCAAATAGATCCTTAGACATTTACTAACACTGTGACTCTGAACAAGTCACCTAACTCATCTCCCTCACTTTCCTCAACTATAAAATGGGGATAAATAATAGCACCTATCTCCCAGGGTTGTTGTGAAGATCAAATAAGATAATATTTATAAAGGGTTTGGCACAGTGGCTGGCACAGGAGGAGGTGCTATTTAAATGCTAGCCATAATAGCAGAAAACAACATGACCTCCATAGACATGAAACTTTTAAGCAGGATGAGTGGACAAAATGAACACTGATGAAACAATTGCAAGCAGTATAAAACAGGATTTTTGTTTTTGTTATTTAGTCTTTCAGTCATTTCTGACTATTTGTGAGCCCATTTAATTCTATATTATGTGACAGTCAAGTCTGGAAGTATTAGAGGAATTTAGAAGAGAGATCACTGAAGAATGGTATGGCCAAGGAAGACTTTATGGAAAGCTAATGTTTAAGTTTAGCCTTAAAGACTAGGAATTATTTGGAATGGTATAAAGGAAGGACATTTCAAGGAGAGAACATGAGTGAAGGCATTGAGGCAGAAATTAGCATAGTCTATTTGTGGGCCAGTGAGAAGACCAACCTGACTAAGGCTTAAGCTATCTAGGGGAATAGTAGGAAATAAAATTAGAATATAATCTCCTTGAAGGCAAGGACTGTTTCCATTTTTCTCTGTATCCCTAGAGCCTAGCACAGTGTCTGGCCAGGCTCAGTGCATAGTAGGTACTTAAAAAGACTTATTGCATTGAATAAGACTGGATAGATACACCAAGATAGAATTAAGGAGGACCTTGAACATCAGGCAGATAAATTTGGGTTTTACACAGTAGGGCTTAAGGAACTAATGAAGATTTTGAGATATAATGTTACATGAAGAGAGTGGTATTTTAGGAAGATAAACTCAGCCTCTGGATGGATTGGAGTGGCAGAAGACTGGATTAAAAGGGACTTTTTAGAAGATGAATGCAGTCACCCAGATACAAGGTGAAAAGACCTGAATAGTAACATATAGAATTGAAAGGAACATCTGTTGTTTCTCTGAGTGCTGAGCACTTAGGCACCCTCTGTGAATGGTTGATCTAACATTATTACAGAAAGATTAAATACAAGTTCTTTACGTGTAAAAATTTATTATTACCTAGAACACAAATTAGTCCAGCCATGGGTTTCCATAAACTATTGTCTTTCACATTTATGTAGCTTATCAGTCAAGAAATCTTTTCACCTTTTTCTACATATAAGCTGTTAAAAAAAAGATATAGTTTTAAAAGAAATTGATTTGAATCATGTAGTTTTAAAAATGAATGAAATAGGAAATGCATCTGGCATTTTTTAGATATAGTGCCTGGCTTAGTTTCATTTTCTTAAATACATGGAGTATAAGCTTTCTGACAATCTAATAGCACTTGATGTTCCTCTTATGCATTAATTTTTCATTTTCAAAAATTAAATTTTACTTTTTTATCCTGAACTTGACATGTACAAAAAATGAGCATTTCCATGTACATAACAGAACCCCAAAGAGTATCATATATGAAACCATCATTTTCCATTTTATACTATTTGCTTATTTTGAGAAGTTTATACTAATAACTAGCATTTTTATATGACTTTAAAGTTTACAAAGCATTTTACATATGTTAATTCATTTGACAACAACCCTGTGAGGAAGGTGCTATGAGATTCCACAAGGTACTTTCAAAACTGTGTTGGCTTGTCTAAGCATCCTTCTGAGTTGTTCTCTTCTCCGCATTTTATTTTGTTTTAGATTCTACAAAGGGGTATTAACTTCAAAGATGGCAAGAACAAAAGTACATACATTTCTTCCAACACCTCAGGGATACTCTCTCCCCTATCCTACGTTAGACTTTGGTATAATGGGTTCAGATGTAGTGCAGTTTGTACATAATATTAGTCCCACCAAATTCATATCCAGATATGGTATGCTTGCCAGATGAGTCTACATCTCAACTAACACTAGACTGAGTCCGAAAGGTTACTTTATTTCTTAGGGAGTTGCTGGCTACAAAAACCAACTTTGAGACTACCGCTCTCCCTTTACCTCAAATGGCAAGTAAATAACTAAGTCTGTATTTACAGAGCCATATAAAGGCCTCAGTGGGGAAAGCTAAAGGCCAGCATTATTTCTCACCATACTCTATTATCAAATGATTCAAACCAAAGGAGGATCCAAAAGACTCTCCTGGGCATTTAAAAAATTATATCAATGGCCTTTAAAAAAACAAACAAACACAGTTTTTACTATTATCTTTCTCCAATGCACCTTCACCCTTACCCCCAGTATTAAAAACTGAGAGAATAAAACAGATAAACAAACCCTTATAACAAATCAGCATAGTCAATTAAAACAGAAGGGGCAGCTAGGTGGCCCAGTGGGTAGAGCTTGGGGGGGGGGGGGGGCGAAGTAAGGAGGATTCATCTTTCTGAGTTCAAATCTGGCCTCAGATACTTATTAGCTGTGTGACCCTATGCAAGTCATTTAACCCTGTTTGCCTTAGTTCCTTCATCTATAAAATGATCTGGAGAAAGAAATGGCAAACCACTCCAGTATCTTTACCAAGAAAACACCAAACAGGGTAATGAAAAGTAGGACACAACTGAAAGAATTGAATAACATTAAAAATCAAAACATATCTATCTCTTTCTGTACCTTGAATCCACCAGTTTTCTGACAAGAGCTAGGTCCAGAGACAAAGAAGGTCAAACTATTTAGAATTTTCTGAAATTGTTTTTTCATTATTTTGTGGCACAATAATATCTCATTATATTAATATACAACATTTTTTTCCAGTTATTCCCCTATTGATGGGAATTCTCCTATCCCTTAGATTCTAGGTCTTTATTTTTCCTTTTCATCCTCCTTCCCCTTCAGGACCAGGAAGTTTGTTTTGTTAAATACTATTGCCCTTGGTATTATCCTTTCTCTTTAACTTCCTTTCCCTGTCCCTGCTTGTTTCCCTATTGAATTGGATGTATTTCAATGCAAAACTCTATGAGTGTTGAACGCTCCTTTGTTTGAGATGAGTGAAGTTCATCTGATGCCTACTCCCTCCCCCTCTTCTTCTATGTAAATTCTTCTTAGGAATCTCAGTTATAGAAATAGCAGTTCTACTCCCTCCTTATTTGATTTCTTTTTTTAATAGAATTTTCATTTTACTTTTTATCTCTTGCTTCATTTCTTCTAGTTATTTATGTAGCTCTTGTGGAAAATCCATGCAAAATTTTTTGAGTCACCGCTTGTGGTAGTTATGTGTATACCTTTTTGGGGATCTCTAGATCTACAGCACTTTTTTTAATACTGATTGGTGTTTTCTTTGATATAATAATTTCTCCAGTTTTAGTTTCTGAACTAGGGCTAGATTCTGTTCCCTGTTGTACTCTTGGGTGGGCTGATCAGTCCTACTTGGTCTTGCTCTGAGTTCCTTGGCTTCCTAGAATGACCACCTCCTGGAATTAGACCCCCCGCCTAGATCTTTGAGGTTCAGAAAGCTGGATCTTCAGGACCCTCTATGACATCTCAGGACAGAGTAGTTAAGATCCTGGAGCTCCTGGGCCTGATCTGAGCACTAGTGACTACCATTGCTCCAGAGATTCCAAATTGTAACTTTGGGGGTTTTCTGACCATTCTTGGTCTTTCTAACATCCCTGAGCTATTTCAGGGGCCTTCTACTTTTGCTTCATCTAATTACAGAGGCTTGAAGACTATCTGTTTCTCTGGTCTGCTTCTGGTAGCATTGGGAGACTGGCTTTGTTTACCTTTGCAGATGCTAGCTTTACTGGGTCCCCCCCCCCCTTCCTATTGCCCTTGAGACTCTGGATGACTTTTTGTACAGTTCTGTGATTGAAGAAGTCATTTAGTGTAGTTTTCCAGTGGATTTCTTGATCATTATTTAGAGTGCTACAAATTTCAGGTTTTTGCTGAAGTAGATATATGGGAGATAAGATGACTACCTCTTTTCAGGCAGTCATTATAACTAGAGTTCCTTTCTTTGCTTTTTAAAAAGATATTTATAATGTAATCCTGACCTTGCTTTTCACAGTTGTAGTAAAATGATAATTTCTCACTCTCAAACAAGTCTGATACTACCCGTATTTTCTTGGTAGCAAATAGAGTAATTTGTTTCCATTTTAACCAGTCTTTCTAAAAGGGTCATGCTCTAATAATAACTTTGTATAAATAACTGCTACAAAGAAGAAAAACTCCCATTTTGGAAATTAGAAACAAAACAAAACAAAAAAAAAACCCACATTGCATTCTATTTTCTATCTGAAAACACAAAGTTGATCAAGAATAAATTCATTTTAGATATCTTTTGGGATTTTATAGAAATGCTGCTTAAAATTGATCACATAAAGGGCAGCTCTTATGAATAAGAGCGTCGGCCCTGGTGTGGGGAGACCCGGCATTGGTTCCGGCCTCAGATACTCGGCACCCACACAAAAAGAATAACTGGCCAGAATAACTGGCCGTGTAACCTTGAGCAAGTTACTTAACCCCAATTGCTTAAAAAAATTTTTTGATCACATAAAATGTTCTCAAATGTTGAAAATGAACATTTTCAGAACTTAATATAGCCATTCAGTGGCACTGGTAAGTGAGACTGAGCTGTCAATCACCCAAGTCTTTGACCCATCCCCATATGTGGAGAACTGATTCATTTCCTTTTGCATAAGCAGAGCTTCCCTAACTACTCATTGTCTTTGGAAATGGCTTTTCCTTTCAAACCCAGGACACTGCTTTTCAGGTAAAAGAAAAAAAATGGATACCTCCCTCAAGTTGCTTGTCCATTATGGCTCGTCTATTAGAAAAATCTTGGGAATTGTTCTGTCTCTGTCTCTGAGCAAGTTTTAGGACAAATACACAAATTTTCATCTCTAGTAAATGTGTGGAGAATTAACTCCAATTTCCTTTGCATAGGCAGAGCTTCCAAAACACTCACTCTCCTCTCTCTGTCTGCAATTTTTAGAATTAACAAATTTTCATCTCTATTAAATGTGTGGCTCTGAACTCCCAACAAAATTTTAAGTGGCAAAAATCCAAACTGGGTTGACAAAACCTTAATACTTTAGATCACTTTCCCTTTCTACTTTTATCCTTACTCCTTTCTAATCTTCAAGTGTAATCGGTGATTTGTATTAGGTTGGCCTAAAGTCAGGAAGACATCTTCTTGAGTTCAAATCTGGCCTCAGATACTAAATGCACTGTGTAATCCTGAGCAAGTCACTTAACCCTATTTGCTTCAATTTCGTCATCTGTAAAATGAGCTAGAGAAGGAAATGGCAAACCACTCCAGTATCTTTGCCAAGAAAATTCCAAATGGGGTCATGAAGAGTAGGACACAAGTAAACAATAATAATAACAACATATTAGCCAAAGAGAGCCCAGTCTTTATGAACATTTGAAGTGTATTCCTCCTGATACAATTCCCACTTGGACTTCAGAGCATGGGCAAATACTGTTTCTGGACTGCTTAACATATGAAGAAGAGGAGCCTTTGGATCCACTGTTGACATGAAACTGATAATGAGTACATAAGGCATTAACCAGATGATACAGTCTCTCATTTCTTGTCTATGTTCAGATGAAAGGTGCTCTAAGCCCCTGGGTGGGAAGAGGCCTCAAATCTTTATCTCCTCATCTATACCACTTATTTACACATGGTCTTGTACATGGAATGGCTGTTTCCTGTCTCTATTGATTCTGTTCCTTCCTGCTCTTAGTTGAAGGAATATTGGAAATGGAACAGTTGAGGCTACAGTCTTGTTAGATTTGGAAGGTTGGTGGGTAGGTGTCCGCTGAAAATAAGAGTGAGGTCCCAAAGTGCAACCGGAGGAACCCAGTCCAGAGCAAATCAGAACCAGTAGCTGAGGCATCATCCATCAACCATGTTGCATTTGGAAATGAACTTTGTTGGTAAATGAATGACTGTAGCAAATACCTTATGTTTGAGACCATTCTCCCCATAAGTTGAAAGGGACAGTGTGCCCCAATCTGGGAGAATGATTTGCATTTCTATTCTTGATATATTTTCTTGGTAAATATTGCTTTAAAAAGCCTAATTTATGCTAATTGGCTAAATGGAAGTGGGTTGCTATTCACAGGGTAGGTGGGGGTGAATATCAATGATATAAAGAAATATTATCTGTGACCCATTATTTCTATTGGGCAGAACACACTGGAATCAGAACGTGAGCCAATAGCATTAGAAAGGAACCCCCAAAACCTCAGGATCATCCCTAAAACATTGAGGGGGAGACTTAACTAGTAACCTTCTGGGGATCAAACTTATCAGTGAGAGTATGAATTGGGATAATGATTTCCAGTTTCTATAAGGGCCACACATGCATGTATTCACATAAGGAGAACTATAGATTTCATAGACCTGTTTTTAATAGTTTCAAAAAGGTAACAAGAAACCCAAAATACCACTTAAACGTTTCCAAATACCAACTACTCACTCTGCTCCCAGATTGGAGGGAGGAGAAGGTAGTGTGCTTTTCTTCTCCCCTCACCCTTTTTTTTCCCTCGATGGGACTGATAAAAGGAGGGAGTAGATTAAAATAATTGAGTTGAGGACTTTCTACTCCCAGAAGAGGAGAGGGACCCAAGCTAGACTCACCAACTATAATAGTTGGTGAGACCTACCCAGGTTGCCCTAGTCTAGTCTTTCCCTGAAAGGTAATCAAACTGACCCTGGAACCACATTATTCCAGAAGGCCAAGGTTCAAACTTCACCTTCCTTAACACAGCTTCCCGATAGACTCTGGTCATATGGTCTTCCTGGTCATCTAAGCACTTAAAGGCCCACCCACTTGGGGTTTGGTCTTTCAGACTTGTTAGATGCCCCATATTCCTGAGTTGCCACAACCTGACCTAAGGACCAGACATATTTCCTTAAAGGGACCTGGGGGTCTGCATCTACTTAAGCTAAGAGTGGGAGTGGCTTTGTTGACTAGTCTTTTCATGCTCTGGCTAACTAAACCTCCTTTTCTTATCTGTAGAATGACGTATGAGTTCCTCATTTCATTTCAGCATTGAATATCAACTAACTGTCCTGCCCTGAGTCAGGCTGGCTCCTAATACCAAGAGACACAGGTTGTTTTATGCCCTGGTGTCACTTCTCTGCATCCTCAACACTTAGGGCTATTTACACCATTGTCAGGGTGGGGCAACCGAAAAGCTCAAAACAAGGACCTCACCTATGAATCTATCTTAGTCACCAGCTTCTTCCATGTTGCCTCTCTCTGCTGTCTTCAAAGTCCAGATGGGCCAAAGTGTAGGAGGGAGGGACTCAGTCACTCTCTGAAAAACAGAAAGAATTGGAAGATATTTTACAGGGGTTTTTAACTTGGGGTTCATGAACTTAAAAAAAATTTGATAACTGTATTTCAATATTTGTATTCCTTGGTATTTTATTTTTTGCATTTGCAAATATTATCTTTAGAAGGGGTTGTCAAAGGGCTCCACAGGCTTATCAAATGGTTCCATGACACACAAAAATATTAAAGACCCTTGCTCTAGGTAAAAGCTCCCCTTCCCTTCTTGTTTCTTAGACTTTTATTTTTGTCTCTCAGACTTTGTCTCTCAGACTGATTCTAGTTGATTTCAGTCTACTGGGAGGAATACTACCCTTAAAACTATAACCTAGAAAAAAGAAAGGAAAAAAGTGGGGAAAATAGATTTTAATCTGTAGGGTCATTTTTTTAAAAAACTATGTTATTATGTACTATATCAACTGCTTCTTCAAATATACATTGCCAGTCTGTCTTAGTATGGTTTTCCAATAAAGTAGTGGCAAAATGATGGACATTGGTTCTTTCTTTCCCTTACTCATGTAATCTATTTATCAGTACTGATAGGCACATTTACTTTTTAGAAATGAGAAAAAAAATGACCTTGTATTTCAACAGTTCTTATGTGTTGCCTGAACCTCTTTTAATGATGTTATCACTACTTTTATTAGCTTTCTGAAGCTGGAATGAAAGACATGAGCAAAGTAGTGTCATTACTGTTACTCTACTAGAAAAGAAAAATGAGGCAATGAACCAGAATCAGTCTCTTTTCTTTCTCCTAATTTTCTCTTCTTCCTTTAGACATATTCTCTCTACTAAAGAAATGCTTCTCCATATACAACTCACATTTGGTGCTACTTATATCATATGGAAGTACAGTATCCCCAGGACTGTACTGGAACCAGCTCAAACTGGCTCATGAAAGCCAATTATTGTTTTCAGTGTGAGCATTTACTCATCAGCAAGCACTACAAATCAGGGCTCGACTTATTGGTTTGTTGATTGTCTAGATTTAAGAAAGTGATAGAGAAAATGTTAATAATGCAGATTAAATATAACAATAATAGCTAACATTAATATCATACCTACTATGTGCTATTCATTTTACAAATATTATCTCATTTGATCTTCACAACCACCTTGTAAGGTAGATGCTATATTTATCCCCATTTTACAAATAAGGAAACTGAGGCAAATAGAGTTAAGTGAATTGCCCAGAGCCTCACAACTACTAAGTGTCTGAGGTCAGATTTAATTTCAGGTCCTCCTGACTCTAGACTCAGTGGTATACTATCTGTTATGCTATTTAACTGCTCCATATATGTATACAAACACATATATAATATAATATATGCATAAATATTATATATACATATACATAGATAAATACATATTATATAGAACATGTTACACATGTAAATGGGTATATGTGTGTATATATGCTGATTTTTAATACATATCTTAATAATACAATTAATATGACATAATATAGCTATAAATAACTATTAAATGATATAATTATATAATATAATAAATTAATAATAATTAATATGTATTATGAAAAACTGGAATGTAGGTTAGGTTGGACCTTGAGACTTTACTTTATGGGCCCCCTCATCAAAACTGACCTATTCTGTATCTCTCTCTTTTTTTTTTTTTAGAAAGTTTCTATGTGATAGAAAGTATTATGGACGAGTTTACCTAAATTGTTAATGGCTCCATGTGAATTTTCATAATATATTCCTTTAAGTAGAATGACACTAGATTGGTTAAATAAATCAATTTAACAAACATTGCTTTGTGCAAGGCATTGTGCCTGCTAGCGATAAAAAAGACAATAAAACCATCCCTACCCTCAGAACACTAATATTCTAATTGTGGCAGTTAAAATTTCAGGCCAGCTGAGGGGAGTTAGGGCAATGGGAGTAAGAGCTATCCTTTTGTGCGGCTGGGTCTGGGGGAAGCACCCCACAAATGACACCAAGCTCCTTGATGCACTTGAGTGGGCTGCTGGACAACCTAACATAAATGCTGCTTGGGGTTGATGAGACAATAGAGACAAAGCAGAAGAAGCTGCTGAATTCTTTTACTTCTGAGTTCTCCACCAAGGAAAGTGTCCTTTGGATAGGAAAAGACGTAAGGAGATTCTAAGGAAGCACCTAGTTCTTCTTGATAAATTCAAGTCATCTGGCTCAGAGGAAGGCAGACCATCCTCAGATACTGAAAGAACAGCAGGTATGATTGCCAAACCACTGTGGATGATATTTGAAATATTGTGGACAAAATGAAAGATTCCACAAGACTGGAAAGGGCAAATGTTCCAATTTTCAAAAAAGGGAAGGAAATGGAGGATGCAAACTAGAGGTCAGAAAGTTTGATTTTGATTCCTATGAAAATTCTAGATTAGTGGAATCAAAACAGGACCATTAAACTGTACATGAGGATCCTTGCAGGCTACCTATTGACTTAGAAAAAACACATTTATTTATCTATGTTCTCTTGTATTTCTATTTATTTTGCTAAATATTTCCAAATTACATTTTAATCTGGTTTTGGCTATACTTGGTAGTATTGAGGATTGCAATGCATGTGGTTGACATCTCTGTTCTAGACTATATTATTACGATCTTAAAAACCAGACCATGATAAGAAAGAATTATCGTGGCTTCATTAAGAATAGTTCATTCCAGAATAAGTTTATTTCTATTTTTGAGAGGGCTCAGATATAATGTTGTAAATATAGTTTGCCTATATTTTAGCAAAATGTTTAATAAAATATTTCAAACTATTCAATTTTGGAACTCTTCCTTGTGTCTGACTTGTCCTTATTATTAGGGAGTGGATGCAGACTCACTTAACCCATTATTTCTAGCTGGCCCCAGACCACACTTGACATCCAGTCCAGGCACCCATCAGAAAACAAGGACATGAATCTCACCATCTGTCCTATTGCCATGTGGGGAATCTGTCCCCCTATTCATTTCTATCTTTTGGTCTAGAAACAATAAAAAAAATTCATTGCTATTGGAAAGGTTGTGAAAATTGATGTCTCTATGGTTATATTCACAATCACTGTTGAATCCTCAGACCAAAACATCCATTACTGGCCTCCATTCCCCTGTATGTGTCATATCCCACTTTTGGAATGTAAAGGCCTTCAAGGCAGGGGCCTTCTCACTTTAGTATTGCATCTACTGAAGCTAGCATAGTGCCCAGCACATAGTAGGTTTTTAATAACTACTTTTCCTTTCTTCTTCCTTCTTCTTTCCTTCCTATCTTCTTTTCTTGTGAAAAAATAGAAAGATGTAAGCTAGAAGACAAATTAAAACTGACTAAATGACCAGACCCAAAGAGTAGTCATTAAATTATCAATGCCAAATTAGAAGAAAGTCTCCAGTGGAATGCTCTAGAGATATGTGGAGATAAAATAATTTTTTTTTTTCAATTAGCTACTTAGATGAAGACATAGATAGGAAAATCATCAGATCTGCAGATGACACAAAGCTATTAGGGTTACCTACAGGCTGAATGATAGAGACAGACACCAAAAACATCTCAACAATCGAAAACATTGGGCTGAATAAAATTAATTTTAATAGGGATAAACATGAAATCTTACTCTTAGATTAAAAAAATCAGTTTCACAAGTACAAGATAGGGAAGTTACGGTTTTAATGGAGTTTGTTTGAAAAAGATCTGGGGGTTTTAGTGGCCTACAATCTTGGTGTCACTAGTAGGATGTGACAGCCAAAAATGCTAATGTGATCTTGGATTGTAGTAAGAGACTGATAGCTTCCAAGAATAAGGAAGTGATAGTCCCCTTGTATTCTGTCCAGGTCAGGTCACAACTGGAGTGTTATCTTCAGTTCTGGAAGCTGCAGTTTAGGAAGGATATTGGAAGCACAATTCCAGAGTTGCCCCAAAGTGGAATCAGCTGCCTTGGGAGGTAATGGGTTTTCTCTCATTGGTAGTTTGAAAGCAGGGAATAGATGATCATTTTTAGTGTGTCCTGTAGTGGTGATTCCTATTTAGGGTATGAGTTGGACAAGATGGCTTCAGAGGTTCCCTTCAATTCTGAAATTCTGTAATTTCACAATAAAGCTGTCACTACTCAGTATAATACAGGGCATCTTTCAGCAGGATTTGCTGTTATTGCCTGGCCTGAAGGCATGCACAGTGCAAAGTATGCATGTTTTGTGTTCAGAACAAGGCTGCAATGAAGGTATGCAATGGAACAAGGGCAAGTGCTGCCAGAAACATCTCAGATTCATTATGAGTTTGATTCTGAATTAATTTTTTGTCATTGTGTGTTCAGAAACCTTTTGCTGTTCCCAAAATTTTCATGACCCTACATGGGGTTGAGACTCACAGTTTAAGTAGTATAGGCTTAAATGTATCATATGCAGAACAATTCACCTGTTTTAAGTCTTACTTATTGAAAACTGTGCAATGAAAGTGTTTTTATAACAGTAATTATCTTTTTGTACTTCAATTTTCTGCTCTTAAAATGAAATATGATACTTCCTGTCTGTTCTTGATGTGACTTGCTACATAAAAAGAGAGACAAAAAGCTCCTCGAGTGTCATGAGATTTAAAATGCAGGAAATGGAAAACCTGATATTAATGGGAACAAGAATGTCTGCTGCCAAAATAAGATTATCCGTCACAGATGAATGAACTGGCCTTTTTTTTTTAACTAAGCAGTTACACTGCTGTCAGTTTTTTAATATCTTATTTGTGATTCAACTGTACATTTGGTCTCAGTATGAAAAAGAACTATTGAAAAGAATATTTGCCATAACTACAAATAGACTGATAAGGAAGGATTGGCTTTGTTCTCTCTGTCTCTCATGGAAAGGTTACCGGATGGTTCAATTCAATTCAAATCAATTAAACAAACACACAAGCCAAGCCACAAAGGAAACAAAGACTTGGAAGAAGCAAGATTGACCAGGAAGCCATACACTCAAGGGCCTTTGCCATGAAATTGAATGCTAGGTTAGTTTGGAAGGAATGGAGAAAGTGTGAAAGGGGTGATGACAACTTAGTAAGAAAAGGTAGGAGAGAAGTGGATTGAATGACAGGATGAGGTGTTTGTAACTTGTCTTCCAGGCAATAGGGAGCAGTTAAGGGTTTTTTGAGTTGGTGGATGACAAGGTCAGCCTTGTGTTTTAGGAACATCAATTTGGCAGCTGAGTGGAATATGGATTAAAGCAAGACAGGTAGCAAAGAGATTAATTAGGAGGCTGCTGCAATAATCTAGATGAGACATGAACTAAGGTGGTGCATATGAACGGAGAGATCAGGATGGATGTAAGAGAGGTTACGGAAGTGGAATTCATTCATTTCTTTGTTGGGAAAAGTAGCTGTGATATAGCAACTGGACTTTTAAGCTTTTATTTGGGTGGCAGACCATAGCAGAAGCTTTAGTTGAGGCTGTATTAAATCAATTTGGTTTTTTTTCCCCTTCTTTTTCACAAACAGCCTTGGACCAAAAAGGCAACCAACCATTCTTTTTAAAGTGATTTGGTAGATAAGCTTGTAACACTCATTCCCCCCACCCCCCAGTTTCACACTACTGGAGAGCCAGGTGTGCTGCATTTAGGCCCTCCCCCAGGGTTCTCCAGTACTCTAGAGGGGCGAAAGGGGTGGTGGAGGAGGGGCTATCTGCTCTCTGCCTTTGGCTCAAGGTCCCACTGATTGTGTTCCTCAACACCCCAGATCCACTTAACCACCCAGCAGTCAGATAAGCTTTTACAAGAAATATTTCCTTCAAAGTTATAGCAAGAACAAGCATATAAGTTCCACCACCTCCCAACATCTGCGGGCATAACCTTCCCCCTACCCCCTCCCAACATCTGCAGGCATAACCCTCTCCCTACCCCCTCCCCAGTCCCTTGAGAGGGGCAGATACTAGTTTCACAGTTTAACTCGATTCCCATATAGCACGGGGTCACCAAGTTCCAAGTCCAAAGTTTTCCTTGGGCTCATATCCTAGCACCCTGGCTTCTCATGTTTTCTATGTTAAGTTGGCAATAACATCTAGCCCAGAATTTTGGCTCCAAAGTTGCCGTGATTCCAACTCTCAGGTCCAGGGCTCCACCTGCATGTCGAACAGAAAAGGACAAGAGAAGCAGACCCATACCCCAAGCCAGTTTCTTGGGACCACAGAGGCCAAAGGAGGGAGAGTCCTTTCCTGCCATTCAGCTTAGTTCATAGTGCCTATGCTGTGGGTGAGGTAGACTTTCACTCTTGTAGGGAGGGAAGGAAGGAGAGGGGAAGACAGAGAGAGAGGGGGAGGGGAAAGGGAAGAGGGAGAAGGAGAGGGAGAGGGAAATGGGAAAGAAAGAGGGAGAGGGAGAGAGAGTGCTTCTACCCATATGGTAGGGGAACACAGAATGTCCCTTCCTGAGGCAGGTCTCTTGCATCTCTTACATGGGTGCCTCTATTTTAGGTGATCTGGGTATAAGGTTATACATACTTATACTTTAATATTTCATGGATGTGGGTGCACCCTCCACTAAAGTAAAAAGCAATCTCTTCACATACTTGTATCATGAGTCACTGTGGCTAAAAACCATCACCTGGTGGCCAGCCTTCTTATGATTCTCTCCATATTTAGTTATGCTAGTCCTCAGACAGGTACACACATGGTGGCCAGACTCCTACTTGAAATCATTTCAGGTTGGTAGAACTTAACCAAGCTGGCATAGCCTTGAGGTTCCCTAGCCTAGAGGAAGCATCAGGGCAGGATGCACTTATATGCTATGAAAAAGAAATCATCACAATGGTTTTGGGGTGTTTAGTTTTTGTTGTTGTGCTTATTTGGTTTTGACACAATAGCTCATTAGAACACATCTCTATAATTTATTCAAAGCAAAATTGGAAATGCTAATCTAATTCAGGAACATTTCCACTCTCAAATATGGATAATTATCTCAGTCACATAGGTAATGTTATATATGTATGGGAAAGCCACTGTGATTCCATATTATTGTAAAAATTGTGCTATAATGAGAGTCTTCTGGAAGCCAAACCTCCTTGGTGCAGTCTATCACCAAAAAATATTCCATTATAACAGATGATATTATTACTAGGTCCAGGGTTTTTGCTATAGTTAACAGCAACCCTGCTAATGTCCATATTAGTCAGGTAATTGTATGTTGGTCAAAAAGTTCTGGTGACTGTTAGATTTTTGAATTTCTCTTTCTAATCCATAGTTTATGTGATCTGATGGAAAAGGCAGTTGCTTAGCTATGAATGAGAGCATATATTTTCTTAAAGCTTTTAAATTATTTAGGGTGCAATTACATTAACTAGATTTAATATAGGTTAAGTGTTAGAAGAACCTGCTATTCATAGCACTAGGTGGGGGGAGGTTGATGTTGAGATCTCTGATTTCAATGGTGTGGTATGGAAACTCCCTTCACCAATTGGCAATTTCTCTTCAGCTTGTCTTAGAGAATTGCATGGGATCACTGAAAGGAAATGTGACTTGCTGAGTGCCACTAATTAATGCATTAGAGACAAGTTCTAGGATGATCCCTAAGTTCTGTTAATGACACTTTATCACATCAACCAGACTTGTCTACCACAAAATTTAATTAACATCAATAAGAATTTATTAATCACCAGTGTATTAGGCACTATACTACTAGATGAGTTACTTAACTGCTTTAATATATTCCATCTTCATTAAAAAAACAACAAAAAAACCCAGAAACATGTCTGAAAATATAATTCACATAAATTTTTACAAAGGGGCAGAATTCATTTCTTTGTTTCACTTAGAGCTCAGGCATATAATATAGGGAAAATGTCTAGTTTCTTGGCTAACATGACATTTAAATTACTATATTTTTGCTTGAGATTTACAAATATTGCAGAAAAGTTAGCTAGTGGAATACCAATGTGAGCCACATATGTGCTGGTAAATGTTTAACAACTGATTGTCTGAAAAAAAATGTATAGATGACACATTTTTAAGTTTAACCTGTATTCTTAAATTTTCTCCATCAGTCTCAACAACCAAGTAAACAATGAATCAAGTCCTGGTTGTAGCATTTGCCTATTTCCAAGGTGTAAATACTCATACTGTAAATTTAACAATTAGCTCTCTAGCAAGCTGATTAGAGCTGCCTCCAGCACACCTCTGCAAGATATGTCATCAAAAGCTATGAAAAAACCTCTATACATGGCTCTGAGTGGGCAGCTATGTGATATGGTGGAGAACATGGCAGGCCTGAAATCAGGAAGACATGAGGTCGATTGCAGCCTATTAGAACCCTAATTCCTAGCTGTGTGACCCTGGGCAAATCACTTGTCCTCTCTCTGCCTCAATTTCCTCATCTGCAAAATGGAGATGATACTAATAACCCCTCCCTCCTGAGCTTGTAGTGAATGAAATAATATTTGTGAAATTTTTCACAAATCTTAAAGTACTATATACCTGCTAGCTATTACTACTACTATACTGTTACTGCTTCCACTACTAAAATTCCTTCCAAATACTATACTTTCTTCTACAAACACAGTCTTTTGAGTAACATAGTATTCCTTCCTGACTGTTATAACAGTTGCATAGTTTCCTTAGTCTCATGTATAAAAAGAGAAGATGTAGAAATAAGCCCCATGATAGAGTAAGAGTGAAGTTAGTGATGTTCCCTTTCGACCTATCCTGTTTTGGTAGGGGGCAGCTGACATCCAAGGACTCATAATTATCTAGTACCTTTGGTAAAATTTTGAAGGCATAATGGGTTTGACTTCATTTGTCTGGAGATGCCAAGATGGACACCTGGGAAATGTTGATTACAGGAACTGGTTTTCACTGACAAATCATCAGCACATTTTCTTTCATAGTGACTTCACACGAAAGACTAACAGACGGTGGTTTTTCAAAAGAGATATTCAGATACCTAATCACCCTGTCAGTAGTGGAAAACTGGTTCTGTCAATCAATGAAGGGCAACTTAATCTTGAAAATTATAAACAGCTGTGCACATTCTGTTCAAAAAGCCATTCCTTCAGTCTACACATTTTCTCATGGCATTATTTTGCAATGATCCCACATCACACTAACTCATCAAATCTGGAGAGCTTCCTTGAAGTCAGCACACGGGAAGTATGATGAAGTATCAGCTATACTTGCTTCATCTCTTAACAATAAAGCTACCTAAGTGATCTCTAATAATGTGTTGTTTTTTTTAAAAGCACAAGTCTTTAGAGCTGGGAGGAGCCTTAGGAAATGCAGGTTCTGGCTTCAGAGAGGGAAGATATTATTCTTTATCTTTACAGGTGAGGCAGCTGAGCCAGGGTTAGGGGGGTTAAGGAAGAGGTTGAAAAATTAATGGCAAAGGCAAGCTTAGAATTCAGCTTTCTTGCATGGGATAGAGGACAGAGTGCTAGATTTGGAGTCAAGAAAACCTAGGTTCATATCCTGCCACAGCTATATGACTCGATTTTCTCATTTGTAAAAATGAGGAGGCTGGGTTAGATGGTCTATGAAGGCTAGTTGTAAATCTATGATCCCATAATCCTATGAAGTAAAAATCAGTGTTCTTATGACAGGACACTATCTCTTGTGCCTCTGAGTAAGCTGAATCCTTTCAACACTGTCATATTGAGGGAGATGTCATTGTATATAAACTTATACACAGATACTTGTAGTTTTTCAGAGATTTGTACTTGTCCACATGTATTTTTACGTGATCTTGTGCATTTATATGATCATAAATTTAAGGCTAGGGGCAGCTAGGTGGCACAGTGAATAGAGCACCAGCCATGGAGTCAGGAGGACCTGAGTTCAGATCTGGCCTCAGACACTTAACCCACACAAAAAAACTAGCTATGTGACCTTGGGCAAGTCACTTAACCCCAGTTGCCCTCCAAAAAAAAAAAAACCAAACAAATTTAAGGCTAACAAGAATCTCAGAAACCAAATAGTCTAGCCTCCTCATTTTACAAATGAAGAGATTTTAAGTGACTTGTCCAAGGCCAGACAGTAGTGGCAGAGCTAAGATTCAGGCCCAGGTCCTGTGACTCCAAATTGAGCTTTTTGTTTTCTTGTTCTACCTCAATTACAGGGTTGGTTACTTGGTTATAAAGTATATTCTTTTTTTCTTTTTAATTTCTTGATAGCATCTAGGATAGGACTCTGTACATAATGAACATTCAACACTTGACAGATTGATCTGCTTTAGAGGAAATGCTGCATCATAAAATAAGTAAGGGAACTTGGAGTTTTGTGACTGATATGTAGTGATCACAGAAGAGATTGTGCCACTTGCTGATTTAAGATCACAAGTCATCTCACTGCTGTTCTGCATCAGAAAGGAAGATCACCTTTGCTTTGTGGTTGAAAGTATAGGAAAAACAAATTATTAAAGTCTCCATCAGTGACTTAAAGGTTTATTTTAGGTGCACAAATAGAAATGCCCCCAAAAGACCCCCTTCTGTTTTGTTAACTGAATAATATATGCAGATCAGTCATGGAAGAAGAGTTTTTCTTTTCTGAGGTTACCCTGAATAGTCAGAAATGTTTGCATGTGATAGACACTGAAGATCTGTATGTCCTCCTAGGTTTAGCGATGGCTATAGTTCGACCATTTGTCATATAATTCAGACTGCAAAAAGCCACTGAGAGGTGAAAACAGAGCCTTTTAAGCCTTAATTATCCACATTGACCTGCTCTGAGACGTACTTGATAATTGCTCAATTCTCTTCTTCAACTGACCAACATAGTCTAATTATGCTTACAGATTATGTAAAAATTAGTTCCTGTAGGGGTAACAAGGTCTTCAAGTGCTGAATTGATACTTACCTGGGAGGGAAAACCATGATTCTCTCCTAAAATATAAACCTTTTCTTGGAGTCTCCCCAAGTGTTCTCATAGGGAGCTAGGTATGTGTAAGGACTGACTAGAGTTTATCAGAATTGTTTTTATCTGTGGAAAAGATTGAATTTTACTTGTACTACAGAAAATGACCTGAAGAATAAATGTTAATTGCTGATTCGTCAAACAAATTCCATATGGTTTGTGTGAAGAGGACCACAGGCCTGTGGGACTGGGACTGTGAAAGCTGAATAAGCCCTTTCAGCTGAAGAGCCTGCTACCGGACCTGGATTGGTTCCCCATCCCCCAGGAAGGTGCTCAAACACACAGGTGTGAGTATTATGTCCTCAAGATAAGCATGGTATTTACATCCACAGCTTGGGAACAAGGAAGTGTGCAATGTCCTCAGGGGAAATCTATTAGGAAGTGTCCTATAAAAGCTTGTAAACAGGGTAATAAAATTGTCTATTTTTCCACCACTCTGGGAGTCCCATCTCTTTTTATGCCTCTCACAACCTCTGGGTAAGTGATTCTTTCTCAGCCCTGCTGTGGAAGGGCAGGGCTCCCCACAATTTGTGTGTGTGTATGTGTGTAACTTTTACATAATCTATTAGCATATTTAGTCTACATTGATTGATTGAAGAGAATTGAGAAATAATGGATATATTATATCCATAATTCTTCAATTCTCCACTTCAGTGGATCAATCTAGACTAATTATGCCACACACACATACACACACGTTATTACATTCTGAGGGTATTCTATAAAATCTAACAATGATATCCATTTCTAAGTTCCAGAAAATTAGTTGACACTAAATAAAAACTATTACATTCTAAGAAGGATAAGACCAATTGGGTAAATATAATTAACCAATAACCAACAACTTTCCTTACTACCTTCCACTGATAAGCTTTATTCCTGGGATATGAACTGTACAGAATTGCCATGTACATAACAAAGCAAAGCAAGGATTAGTACAGTTATCCAGGACATTTGGGGCCACACGTGTCATTAACTCTCCATTTCTTCCAAGCAACGGAAACCTAAATATAATGATGATATTTATATGATATAGTATTCCATACTGTTATCATTTTAATCTGTTTTATAGATTTGTTTACATTTTATTCCGTGGCAATTTGTATCAAAAGTATATAAATGTAAGATTACAAACATAAAATGGTCAGGAAAGGGCTAGAAGTGACAAACTGTCCTTAAGTCAACATACTGTTGGAAAGAAATCAGACAGTCATGTTAGCACACTGATGATTTTCAGTTATTTCTATGTGGAAATGAAAGGGTTAATACAATTGTCACCTATAGAGCTATGGGAGATTGATGTACTTAGGCTGTGCATAAATAATATCAAATGAAATACTGCACAATTATCGAGTGATTCTGCATGCCATACATTGCCAAGCTGAATGATTCCTGACAACGTCACCTTTTTGTCCCTCAACAGCAGGAAGTTTGGGAACCTGATTTATCTAAGTAATCAGCTCATTCCTCTACTTCCTTCACTCATTGGGTAGAAGGGAAAAAAGGGGAGTATTGGCATTGGCTATTTTGTGTTTACCTAGTTCCTTCCTATTCTGCTCATTTTTCTATAGTGTTCTTACATGGTTCATTTTCCTTTGGCTTCACATGGAGAAAAATCTTTTTATATTTGGTTCTGCATTACACATGAGAGGCACATCACTAGTAGGGAGAAAAAATGTCAAGTTCAGCTAACAGATGCTAGTCTAGCTTTCAAGACCTCTCTACATCTTCTGGCAGAATATCAGTCCTGTCACCACATTATTACAAAGTGAGCCTAGGAAAAGGCATTCCATATTTCCTTTGAATTCAAAGGTACATATTTTAGACATAAATATGAGTAGATTGGGAAAAATAAAACAAGTTTTAAACTCCTTTGGGAAATAGTGAACCAAAGAAAACAGTATCTAGGAGGTTTGGTACTGCTCTTTCACATTAGAATGGAAGGGATGATAAAGTAGTTTGTTTCTGTAATCAGAAAGGAAAATAAAAATAAATTGAATTCTCAGCTTGAAAAATAGATGATCAAAGTCTTTAAGAGCATCTTACCATTGGCTCATTGGATAGTATGTTGTATTTGTTCTCACTGCTTAATCTTGGTTGAAAAGATTTGAACACTAGTTCATCAGAACAATGAAAAGCTATTTATTCAGGAATAGGTTCATAATCTGTTTTTTCAATTAGTCCTTGACAAATTCCTAAGAACTATATCCACTTACTCACATGGGGTCCCCTTTAAAACTACCTCAGGTTCAGAGTGCCTTCTAGACCAGTGTAATCAATGAACAAATATTTGTTAAGCACCTAGGTGCTTGGCACTGTGCTAGGCCTTAAGAAAGAAGAGGTGATGAGGGCCTTGCATTGGGGTGTTTGCAGTGTCAGAGGAAGAGAGGCATAGATGAGAGATATTTCAGGGGGGAGAGTACAGAGGAAAAGAGAAAGGGGAGGCATGACTGGACTTGACAACTGATTGGGTACAGGGGGTGAGAGAAAAATGAGGAATAGAGGATGACACCTAAGTTATGAGTCTGGGTGACTGGAAGGATGCTGCCATCCTTGTGAGAAATGGGAGGCTAGTGGAGTCTTTGGTATTAATAACAAAGCTGGAAAGAAGGAAGGGCTTGGAGAGAAAAGATAATGGGCTCTGTTTTGAAGTCATTGTGAGTGTGAGGTACCTATGACACATTCAATTGGAGATGTCCAAAAGGCAGCTGGTGATGATGTGGTCCTGGAGGTCAGGAGAGAGAGATGAGGGCTTCAAATATAGCTCTGAGGACCATCAGCATGGGGGTGATAAGTGAACTCACAGGGGCTGATGAAACTACAAAGCAAGATAGTAGAGAGGGAAAGAGAAAAGAACCACGAGAAGGGCCTTGGAAAGCTACCACAGTTAATGGGTGTGACCTGGATGAAGACTCATCAAAGAGGACTGGAAGTAGTTAGAGTGATAGGAAAAACCAAGAGAGGGCAATGTCATGAAAATCTAGAGAGAAGAGAGAGTGTGAGTCATGGAATCAGGGGCTGCAGAGAGTTCAGGAAGGACAAGGAATGAGAAAAGGTCTTTATATTTGATAGTTAAGAGACCTCTAGTGATATGGGAGAAGACAGTATCAGTTGAGTGAGGTCAGAAGCCAGACTGCAGAGAGGGGAGTGACAGGAAATGAAGTGGTGGCATTGATTAGCATTGATAGCCTTCCGAAGGACTTTAGCCAAGAAGCAGAGGAGAAACAGGACAATAGCTAGTGGGCAATGACTGGTTTAACTTAGGGTTTTTTAAGGATGATGTATAAACCTAGGGAACATGGGTGACCAGGCCATTTGTGTAAAGGGGCAGCTCAAACTTTCAATGCAGTGAGCTGCTAGTATCTTTTAATAATGTCATTGCTCTGTTCTCTCTGAGTCTTTTTCTCTTAGGCACTGTCAACTACTGGGCCGATGTGACTTTGATGTCACATTGTGTTTCTGTCCCTCCCCCATTGGATATTGTATCTTTGCTGCTCCCTGTTATCTCTCACTCTCTGGAATTTATCTGTTCTCTATGTAACCCAAGTCCCAAAATCCATCATTTGTGGGACTTTGTCCTGATTAGTGTAGATCAATTCCCTGCACCCATATGAGGGGCAGGCAAAGTTGACAAGTGTGGGAGAGAGGAGAGTTCTATTCTCTTTGAACTTTCTTGGAGTTTCTTGAAGTCTTTTCTGCAGTTATTTCAGGTGCTTCTGGCTTTTGGCTTCCAGCTTCAAGGGAAAAGATGGACATTGCCAGTCTCATTTCAGGGTGATAAGGGAAGAATAAAATTCTGAGAAGAAGCTGACGTGAGAGGAGCGAGCAGTCTTCATCAGGTGCCTATCCCCAGATTGCTACATTAGAGACTTCAAGGAGTTTCCCCTTTGGTGAGATCTAGGTGTCTCTCTTGATTGGGCTGAGTAACTTCACTCTCAATGGGAGAGCATCTTCACTCTGTATTGTCTGGTATATATTCTCCTATGTATACTCTCTCTGATTTCTGTTTTGCTCGACTTGGATGAATGGATTTCTTTGATAATTATTATAATATACTTCTCCACTCCATCGCAGCCACACATAGGGAGAGTCTCATCTTTGATCTTTTTGTCACCCACACACGTTCCACTTCTATGATCAAGAGCTCTGAACTTCATTTTTCTGATCATAATCTCCTATCATTCCATCTCTCCTTATGCCTTGTTCTTCCTAAATATATTCTGTCCTCTCCATAACCTCCAATCTACCTGTCCCTCAGTTCTTTCCCAAGCTCTTTCCCTTGTTCTCTCTCTCTCCATATATATGTATGTGTATATATACATATATATGTGTATATATATATATATATGCTTCTTTCCCAAGTTTGACCTCTTAGTGAACCAGTTTGTCTACACTGTCTTCTATTCTTGAACTCAAACTCTTTGCTTCCTTGTTCTATCCCTGCTTATGCTTTATGAAACCACAATGGTGGATTGCTACCACTATTTAGTCATGTGCTAATAAACAGACCTGAAGATAGTCACACAATGATAACAACTGGATCTGCTATAAATTTCCAGTCTCAACTGGGCCTTCACTGAAGCATCAAGACCTTTTTATTCCTTCCTTTTTGATACTCTACCCCATTCACCATATCTGCTGTTAAATTCTTTAAGCCTTCCATACCTCCACCTTCTTGGCTGAGGAACTTGCCTCACACTTTAAAGCAAAGATCAAGGTCTTTTTCTGTGACCTTCTCACCTCCTCATCTAACAACCCCTACACTATTTCTTCCTTTCTCCAGACTCTGATAAAGAAGAAAGCCTTCCCCTTACCAAGAAAAGCCCTTCTACATGTATGATTGATCTCATTCCCTCCTGTCTTCCCCAATAGATTGTCTCTACTATCACTCCACTTTTTCTCTTGCTAATCTTCAGTCTCTCCCTATCTGCTACTTCATTCCATGGTGACTATAAATTGGTCCAAGTTTCCCTCATCCTCAAGAAATCTTCATTGGGTTTAATCCCCACTAATTACAATATTACTCTAAATCTCTTCTGTCTTTCTCTATTCAACTCCTTGAGAAAACAGCCTACACTTGGTAGTACCAATTCCTCTCACATTCTTAGCACTTTGTAATCTGGCTTCAGACATTATCACTTAACTGAAAGTGTTCCCTCCAAAGTCACTAATCTCTTATTTGTGGAACCTAATGACCTTCTCTCAGTCCTTCATTCTTTACATCTCTGCAACCATTGACTCTGTTGACCACCCTCTCCTTCTGTATATTCTTTCTTTTTTGTGTTTTTTGTGATTTGGTTCTCAGTTCTCCTCCCACCTTTCTCTTTTACTGGTTCAGCATCCACATCACTTCCATTAACACATTAATTGTGTTTATCCCCTGAGGTTCTGTCCTAGTTCCTCTTCTCTTTTCTCTCTACATTTTCTCATTTGTTTACCTGATCAGCTTCCCTCTGTTCAAATATCATCTCTACCCAAGTGGTTCTCAGAGTTATATGTTCAACCCTTGTATTTCTCATAAGTTCCAGTTTTGCATTACATGTTACCTAGTAGACATTTTAAAGTGAATGTTCCATTGGCATATCAGACTCAACACTTTCAGATCAGAGCTCTTCCCCACCCTTCAAACCTAACCCTCTTCCAAACTTCTCTATTATTGAAGGCACCAGCATATTACCTAGGTTACCCATCTTACCCAGGTTCACAATCACACTCTCACTCACCTCCTTGCACATATCCAAATTGTTACCAAAATGTTAGTAAATTTTTATCATTTCTTTCTTTACAGCATCTGTCATACCTAACCCCTTCTCTCCACTACACAGCCACCATTCTAGTTCAGGCCCTAGGCACCTCTCACATAGATTACTACATTAGTCTCTTTGGTCTCCCTGACTCAGGTATCTTTCCAATCCAATCCATTTTCCATGCAGCCAATACCATTTTTGACCCCATTTGACCACATCATCCACAGTTCAAAACTCCAGTGGCTCCCTATTACCGCTAGGATCAAATATAGCTCCTCTGTTAGGCATTTAAAGCTTTTCACACCCTGGCCCCTTCCTATCTTCCCACTCTATTTAAACATGAATCCCCTTCAAGCTCTATATAGTCTGTTTGTAATTGCTTGTTTCCCATACATAATGCTCCATCTTCCATCTGTGTCTCTTTGCATTGGCTGTTCCTCATGTCCAAAGTGCTCTCTCTTGTCACCTTAGTATTCTAGTTATTGGCATCCTTCAAAAACCAGCTAAAGCTCTGTCTATTGCCAGAAGCTTTTCCTGGACTCTAGAAGCTGCCAGTGCCTTCCCCTTCAAGATTAATTTATTTGTATGTGTTTTAATGTAATTAATTTAATTTCTTTTAATGGGTTTAATTTAATGTATTTTAATTTAATATGTATGTATTAATTTATTTGGGTGTGTATACACACACCTATGTATGTATGTAGGTATATATGTGTGTATATGTCCCTTCCCTGTGTATCTAAAAATGTCTACGTTGTCTTTCCCATTAGAATGTAAACTCTTTGAAGTCAGGAATTGCTTCACTTTTGTTTTTGTTATCACCAGTGTTTAGCAAGTAACTGACATATAATTAGGTACTTTAAAAAAGCTCGTTGTCTTGCTAGCCATGTGACCTTGGGCAAGTCACTTAACCTCAATTTCCATGCCTTTCCCCCACCAAAAAGCAAAAATTAAAGAAGCTTATTGCTATTGTTATTCAATCCAATCTTTGTGATCCCATTTAGGGTTTGTTTTTGTTTTTTGCTTTTTGGAGGGCAATTGCGGTTAAGTGACATTTAGGGTTTTCTTGGCAAAGGTACTAGAGAGGTTTGCCATTTTCCTTTTCCAGCTCATTTTACAAATAAGGGAACTGAGACAAACAGGGTTAAATGACTTACCCATGGTCACATAGTTACTAAGTGTCAGAGCCCAGATTTAAACTCAGGAAGATAAGACTTCCTGACTTCAGGTCCTGTGCTCTACCCACTGTACCAGCTGCCAAATGCCTGTTTTGATTGATAATTATTTGACTTAGGGATAGAAATACCCAATTTGAAGTGGTGAAAGAGCAAAATCATTTTCCCCCACCCACCTGACTTATATTTCCACATTTTTATTTTGGTATATTTCAGTCACCTTAGCTTTGGTGCTATATTTTGGTCAGTTAAATTTTTTATTATCTTACTAAAGATATTCATTATATGTGTGTCTATCTTTCTGTCTATCTATCTATCTATCTATCTATCTATCTATCTATCTATCTATCT
>NW_027185764.1:52208702-52389773 GCF_028583685.1 Petaurus breviceps papuanus | reverse complement strand
TCTATCTATCTATCTATCTATCTATCTATCTATCTATCTATCTATCTATCTATGAATTTGGAAGAGAAATGTGTTTGTAACCTTGATATGAAGTGTTTGAGACCTTGTGGTAATATTTTTGAGCAATGCTAGTTTTTTCCAGACCCAAGAATATTGGTGAATCAAGATTTTATTTGTGAAGAAGATTAACAGCATTTCTCTAAGGTTGGTTTTATTAGTGAGCAGATTCAGTGATTAGCTCAATGAATGATTTCAGTAATGACAGAAGGGTGACCTGCTCCCCTTAAATAATTCTCCTGCCAGTTTTCTGCTGCCTGACTTTATTGGGATGTCAGAATAAAGCCCAAAGGCTATTTTTTTACATCAGCCTTCCATCATGGAAGGTTTGAATAGCTTATTTATAAGTAGAATTGGGTACCCCTGTTCAAGAAGTTTAATTTTAGGACTTCTATAAATATTTGTATAAATATTACAATCAACCTGCTGTTTAAGAAAGTTTTTGTGTTCCTGATGGAATCACAAAGGAAAAAGTCCCATTTGGATGCTAACCTACCTCTCCTCAGTAAAATGATGACATATAGGAGAAATACTTTGGCAAAATCTTGGCTTCCTTGGGAATATTCTTTATATGTATCTTAAAAAAAATACCGATCTTACATAATAGAGATGAAGTTTTGTCGAGGTCACATAGGCCTGTGCTGTTTGCCAAAGGACTATCTTATAAGTGGGGATATAACTAGTCAAAAGGTCAACAAAACCCAAAGTAAAATCTTTATTTATTTATTTAATCTAAAAAAATTTTTTAGAGGTTATGAGACATGACTAGGGTCACATAGACAATAAATGACAGTGATGGGATTTGAACCTAGCTCATTCTGATTTAACATTTCATTTTTCCCCCAATTACATGTAAAAATTTTTAACATTTGTTTTTAAAAAATACTTTAGTTCCATATTCCCTCCCTTTGCTGTCCCCTCCTTATTGAGAAGGCAAGCAATTTAATATAGGTTATACATGTGCAGTCATGCAAGACATATTTCCATGTTAATCATGTTGTGAAAGAAAACAGACAAAAACCCCCCAAGAAAAATAAAGAAAAAGTATGCTTTGATTTGCATTGACACTCCATCAGTTCTTTCCCTGGAGATGGTGGCATTTTTTACCATAAGTCCTTCAGACTTGTTTTGTGTCATTGTATTGTCAGAATGGCTGTCATTCACAGTTGACCATCACACAATATTACTGTTGCTGTGTATAATGTTCTGGTTCCACTTATTTCCCAAGTGAAATTTTAGAAGTGGAGAATGGAAATAGTTCTTTGTCTATTTACCAATTAAAGCATGGCAAAAATCTAAAAAAGAGAAGTGAAATTGAGAATCAGTTGAATCCAACTCTTTGTGACCCCATTTAGGGTTTTCTTACCAAAGATATCGGAGTGGTGTGCCATTTCCTTGTCTAGCTCTCTAGCTTTTTACAGATAAGTATACTGAGGCAAGCAGGGTTAAGTGACTTGCTCAGGGTCACACATCCACTAAGTGTCTGCAGCTGTTGTCAATGTCAACCAGACCAGAAACAGCTTCTAACCTGGGAATGTCCACAGTCAAACAGATCAAGCCAGAGGCAGGTATGTCAGGGATTAAACAGAAGCTTAATTAATTTCAGAGTGAGGAAAATGCATGCAAGCAGAAGCCCCCTCCCCCTTTCCTCCCAAGGAGGGCTTAACATGCTGGGGCAATGGTAGGTCTTATATACATAAAACAAAACACAAGTGGATTGGACCACAACACAATCATTTTTGGCAGTTCCCATGGCAGGCTTATGTGCGGACAATGTAGACATTCCTAGGTCCTGTGGCAATATTGATCGTCTTAAATCTTCAGGGTTGTTGAGCCTTGAGATTATTCAGTGAGGTACAGAAACAGAGTTAGCATGGCAGGAATAGGAGTACAATGTATAATTTGGTTGCACAAACACAGGAATTCAGGAATTGTTAGCATATCAGGAGATTTTGATGGACGGCTTTAGGCTGCAGCACAATGACTCTCAGGTCCCTGGGAAATAACAAATCTAAACAACTATTGATTAATATTAAAAATCATAAATCCCTCAGTGAACACCTGATGCTGGTCAAAGCAATACACTTTGCTAGAGGGCGAGATCATTCAGAACACAAAGGATTATTGTTATGCCAAGCTCAGAGCACAGCTTGCTTGCTGGGCCTCAGCTCTGGGAAACAGGTGTCTCCAAATATCTCTTTTGCCTTTTTTTGGAGGGCAATTGGTGTTAAGTAACTTGCCCAGGGTTACACGGCTAGTTTTCTTTTTTGTGTGGGTGTTAAGTGTCTGAGGCCCGTTCCTCCTGACTCTGGGGCCAGCGCTTTTCTCATTGTACCACCTAGCCGCCCCTTGTCTCCAAATATCTTGACACTGGATTTGAAATCATGGAGATGAGTTTTCTTGACTCCAGACCTAGCACTCTATCTACTACAATGCATAACTCCCCCTGAAATTGAGAAAGACCTCCCCAAAAGGGATTGTGGAGTAATAGAGGTGAACAATTACATTGGTGCTGCCTTTGTTAATGGATATCGTTGTTATATGTTGGAATGCATCTACACTGGCCCTAGAGATCCAAGACCTAAGAAACTGAATCGGCATACACTGAGAGCCAACACCAGCCATGTTTTACCTTGATTAGACCTGAACATCTGTGGTATGTGTATCCTTGTAGCTGTCAGTAAATAAAAGTAGAACCAAAGACATGGTAAGTACCTGTGTAGTGTTATTTCCATTTTAAGGCAAGTGCAGTGTTTTTACAACTGAGAATATCATGAAGATGGGGAGAACTGATTGCCCCACTTAATGTGGTGGAGCTAGACATAATACTTGCTTATTGCAAGGTCTATGAATTGTATCTCACAAATACTGATGTTCTGTAATTAGATAATAATTTATTTGGCCTAAATTTTTATATTCTGTTATAAAACAAGTAAGCCACAGGATGGGCTAAGGGCTAACACCAGGTCCTTTCCCAGACTGTGTTTTGATAGGCAGGAGAGCATTAGTTAACTAGCACAGAGGATGGGAGCAGTCTAGGAAACAATATAAAGCAAATAAAAGGAACAGAAAACAGAGGCCTGAGGGCACAAAAGGCTCAAGACTTGGTCTACTTCATCTTTTTCTAAGCTGATTCTAATTATTTTTAATTTGAGAAACATGAAGCATGAAAGTTCTAAGTGTTTTGCCTAGGATTGGCCACACAAGTTAATAGCAGAGGGAATTCGAAGAGGATGATTTTCTATTTTAGATGTGATCCACTAGGGTTATGATATTTTCCCATCATTAGAACAAATGAAGCATTTTCTTAGTATTTTGAAATCTTGCTCTATTAATTATAGCTACAAATGCAAAAGAGGATTGGAACAATTAGCTAGACAATTCAGGACAAAAAGAATCTACTACAAAGCCCTAAGTGTTTAAGTATTTTAGCTGACAGTGTTCTTATTGGATCAGACTATTACTTCCTTCCCCCTTTACTTTGCAGTCTAAATACTGTATAACTGGGATAAAATGTACATTAGTACTCTGGGTAATGTTATAATATTTTTTGTATAACTGAGCTTTGCCCACATTATCTATGATGGAGACATCTCATCTGGCAAATAATATGCATGTGCTTCTCAGAGAAAATAACCTATGCTTGCTACCACGTGGGTGAGAACAGTCTCTTTCCATTGATTTTTCAACTGGAACATGATACTTCTTGAAAACTCCTAGGATTCTGATAGGTCTAGGGAATAACCTACAGCACCATGAACCATGGGTGGGGGAAAGGGCTCTTTCCCTACCTTCTTTTAGGCCATATGACCCCAAGAACCAGGCTTGGAGATTTGGTCTGTTTTGTATGTCCTTTTCAGCTCTAGGTATGGGTGGTGGAGTTCCTGGATTCCCAAGCTTGAGCCCTGACAAAGCTCCTGTTGGACAAAATTGTTAACTGACCAAATTATTCAAATAGAGGAGGGGGCTCATTCCCAGCACTATTCTGCTTGAATCCCCTTCCCGTTTCTTACTAAGCTTTATTTTATATTTCCTTCAAACCTCAATTTAGGGTTTACTTCCTCCAAAAAGCCTTCCCTGCTTCTAGCCCCATTTTGTACCATTCATTTTTCTCTGAATTTCCTCAGTACTTAATTATGGTCTATATCATAGACTACTGTGCCCTTACGTGTATCTTAATTAGTAACAATTATCTGATTTCACCATGCCTCTTTGTCTTCTCAGCTAGACTAGAGGCTCATTAAGGGTAAGGGCGATGTCCTCTAATTCTTTTGGAGTTCCCATAGTTCATTAGTTCTTCATAAACTTATCCAAAAATTTTAAAATGAGCAGCACAAAGTAAGATTAGAAACAGGGGAGGCTTTTTGGAGGAAGCAAATCCTATATTAAGGTTTGAAGGAAATGTAAAATAAGGATTAATGAAGAAGGGGAGGGGATTCCTGAAAAGGAGTGGTAGGAATGAGTCCACCCCTCTATTTGAATAATTTGGCTAGGGCTAGCTCTTGCCAAAGTTTGCTTTTTTGAAGTACAATATGTCTGTGTTTTAATGATTTCTGTTATTGATAATCCCTAACAGTGCTTTTTATGTGGTAGTTGTTTGATAATTGGTTTTCTGAATGAATTGAATAAAGCAAAAATATAACAGTAGGTCATACGTTGTTTCTCTTTTCAATTTGTAAAAATTATGAATTTTGTAATTCATCAGCAAATGAATTCTAATATACAAACATAGCACCCCTTCTGGGGATCTTCTTCCAACTTGCACTTTCACTCATGAGTTAGGTCCCTAGTAGTGATGGGCTATTACATTTAGGTTCTAGAGTAAATACTCTTTGTTTACCCACTGCTAACTAACATTTTATATTGCTGGTGCACTTCCTATTAACAGTCAGTCAATAGATATAACTAGTTCTTAGCAAAAACATTTAATTAATTGGTATAATAAGAATAGTAGCTGCAAAATATCCCTCTCCCAGTTATCTTGGTTATAGTCTCACACAAATATACACAATATCCATGGAAAGTGAGCACCAACTTAAAATATAATGGCAGCATATGCAGGATATATACACAACAAAGGCAATTCACAACTACAGGGCCTAGAAATTTGTTCTACTGTAGTGTCTTTACACAGCTCCCATGTGGCAGAGTATGTATCTCTGCTGGGTAGATTGTTTCATTGATTTTCCAGGATCTTTTCCTCTCAACAACTGGCAGTCATCTTTGTTGCCATGGGTCCTATTCTTTAAAGACTCTTCCCAATTGAAGTTGTTGTCTTTCTAACATGCCATTTTGTCTGGTGTGTGTGTGTGTGTGTGTGTGTGTGTGTTTCTGCTCCCTCCTAGGTCTAATCTCCTAATTGTAGAATAACTCTATCCAGTTCAAAGAGACATGACCAATACCTCTGGAGTATAAATTCCTTCCTCTTTAATCTTCCACCTGTTTTCAGATTCCCAGAGCTACATGTGGTTAATTTGTTTACTAAAACAGTGAGATTACTCCATAAAGGATTTACCAAGTATAGGAACCTTTGGAAGGGTGCCACACCTCATTAACTCCTTGTGATAACTTTATGGGCTTTCTAGGCTAGGTTCAGGATGTTGGTCAAAGATTAGCCATTCTACCTCCCCCTCCTCTCCCACCAGCCCCACCCTCTATGCCCTCACACTAAGAAGAACTACAACAAAAAAGAATTGTTCATGTAACTGTGAACTGTTATTAGGTACTTCACCTTTTTCTACCAAGAGTTCTGCATGTGATTTTATAAAATCCATCAAAGTCATCTGCCAACTTTGCTTGAAAATCAATAGTCCTATGATACCTTATGCCAACAATTAAGTACTTTTGGAGCCTAGAGGGCAATTTGCCGACGAGCAGGGTATCTCAAAGTATCAAGCTTCTTTCCTGTATTTCTCATCATCCTGACTAAAGGGCTGCCCTCATGATTTCAAGGTCTTTGCTATACAGGCTCATAAACTTGTCCTCTCTGATTATTTCCTCTGTTTTCTCTGATATGATAAAACCTATAGGAAAGTGAGATTTGAATGAACACTAAATATACAGCCAGAAAGCCTTATCTACTTCCAAGGAAATTGCTCGCTGTTGGTGGCTGCTGGGAAAGCCCTAGTGTCCTTTTTAGCTTGATTAACAGATGGAATTTTGGCCTCAAAACAACTATGTAATTGTAGCAAAATAATTAATGAGTATTTTATATGTGCTTTATAAAGCCATGCATAAAAAAGGTAAGTCTTTTCTCTACACTAAGGCTTTCCTTGATGGTGTCATGAAAGATTGAATGTTTCCATTAAATGTATTTTAATCTAGCAGGAAGAAAGGAACATTATAATTATATGAATAAAACAACACCTAACTTGCGGTCAAAATCAAGTCTTCAAAGAAGACTGGGATTTATTATTATGGGGAAAATTTGCTTCTACCAAAATTAGGTAAAACTCCATATCTAAAGTGAAGTAGAAGGCTGAGGTAATTACTTAGTTATTTTTGCATCCTCAGAAGCCACAGCTGCTGGAAAAAATTGAAAAGAAAGTTCTCAATCACCATAGTCTTTGGCACAGTCAAAAAGTTCAAGAAATATGGTTTTATGACACCAAGAAAGATGCATTGCTATCTGCCTTGACAGTGAACCCTAAAAGGACCACTGGGCCTCTACATCTGACTTGGAACTGAAACCTTCCATATGTGTTGATTCTCTCTCTTTGAATGTGAACTCCTTGAGAACAGGACTATCTTGCTTTTCTGTTTGTATTCCCAGGCACTTAGAACTTTAAAACTAGGAAGATGCAATCTTTGGGCATAGTAAGTGCTTAATAAATGCTTTTTCATTCATTCAAATAAAATTAGGAGAAATTTATCTGCAGCTATCTTAAAAGCAGCAAAGAAAAACTTAAAGCAATATCTAATACCGTATTTTACCTAATAATTGTTACCGCTGCATAATTGTTGAACCCTGTTTTTTTTTCCAGTCCAAAAATTGGTTTATAACTTTTCATTGCTTAATCGTCGCATGGTATGATTCTATTTGACGTGCTGCTTAAAAGGTAAACAGAGCAGCAATGTATTCACCAGTAGCATATGAAAATGCATTAATCTCTTACAAATCTAATTCTAGATTTATCTCTTATGCATCTAATACCTAGGATTCTCTTATTCATCTAGAACCTGGAAGAGCCTAGAATTCTCAGCCCACACACATTGTCAATATATTTCCAAAAGCTGACATACATAATTTGTTTAGAGTGCTGCAGTACTGATGGATTGTCACTCAACCCAATGAAGAGCCAGTAGGTGCAAGGGAAATGGGCAGGCAGTCGAAGCTGCCATGTATAAGTCATGTGATATGGTAAGATTTGCTATTTTAACATATATTCCCAATTTTAACATATATTAATAAGTATTCTGTGCATCATAATCTTGCACCAAAGACAGTTTAGTAATAAATGATTTTTAAGTAATACCAGCACATTTTTAAAAAAGCTTTACATAATGGTTTCACACCACTTTTTTGCAAAAAAATTTGGCATAAAATCTGCCACATTTATGCAGTGAAATATTGTAAATCACCTTGCCATTTCTGGGAAATGAACCAGAGTGGGAAGGGAAAGAAAACAAGCACTAATTAAGTACCTGTAACTATGTGACCATGCTAAGTTCTTTATCTTATTTGTTTCTCACAACAACCTCATGAGGCAAGTGCTGTTATTATCCTCATTTTATAGTTGAGAAAAGTGAGACAGAGGTTAAGTGACTTGTTTAGGGTCACACAGCTAGCAAGTGTCTGAGTTCAAATTTGAACTCAGGTCTTCCTGACTCCGAGCAGGGAACTCTAGCTACTGCTCCACCTTTCTGCTTGAGATGGGCAGATGTACATTTTTATTTAATTAGAGATTTTTAAACATCTAGTTGGATAGTATGCCCCAAGAATAAATTCTGAGGGCAGTTATTGTGTTTTAAGCAAATGAAAAATTAAATGAAACCTTTAAAAGAAATAATAGCCTGTGTTCTCTGTATCATACATTGTAATTATTTTAGTAACAGTACCAATAATAATACCTTTTCCATCCATAAAGGTCTTACAAAGAAAGGAAGGGGAAAATAATGACTCAAAAATTTTCTGATAAACATAACATCTTCATGTCCTTGCTTTTGAGGTAGTTGCTTATGTAACCATATGAGAAACCCACAAGTTGAAAAAAAAATTAAACCTAGGTATAGTTTGACTGTAACACCAAGGATTCAGACTTCACCACAGGTAAGGCAAAAGTCTGAAACCCTAACTGGGAACACTGGGAAATGCAGTCCTCACCAGGCAGTTCTCTCCTAAACCTGAAAGAAATTGGAACTGTTATGAGTTTTGGAGTGGGGAGGGTATATTGTGGTCAAATTGGGAATTTTGACCTTGTTGATCTGAGATGGGATGGAGAGAAGACAGCAATAGATTGAGTTCCTACAAGCATTTTGCAGTGTGGTTCCATGACTAGAGACTAAGTATAGTAGGTTGGGTTCTAGCAGAACAAAGCACTTAGACTGAAACTATTGGTTATAGCAGTCTCTTTAAGAACTGAGGAAAAGATGTGAAAAACTTTAATCTCTACCATTAAAAAAAAAAAAGCTTGCACTTATGGTGGACAGACAATACCATATGATTTTCCTTCACTATTTCTTTGAGCTATTTCAATTTTTTGATATGGGTGTCAAAATATCCATGAACCATCATAATTGCTTTGTTCACCATGTCTGTACGTTAATTCCATGATGGAGGTGGCAAACCGGAGGATGGCAGAGTCTAGATGGAATACTCAGAGTATAACCTGGTCAAAGATGTAAATGTCTATCCAAAATGTTCAAGTTTCTTCTTATCTGGGACCTCTAGAACTGAGAGTGTGAGAGGATCTTTTTTTGTTGTTAGTAACTTTTATTTATAAACTCTTAGAGAATGAAGTCCACATGGTCCAGGACTGCTTCTCCCCTTGGTTAAATAAGAACTATTGTTGTAACTAGAGTAAGGTGTCTTAGACCTAAGAGGCTTCACTTAGCCTCTGACCTCCCAGTGAGGGGCAAGATAGGGGTAAGAATCAAAGGGAAGTTCATGACTGTGGTCACCCAGTGGGAAGAGATAGGTGAGGTCTGGAAAAAATCAGCTCCTTGACCCTTTCCTGTGGAGAGGAAGATTTTTTTTTAAGGAATATTGGAGGAAACTTTGCTCTACAGTGACATCTGCTGACTACATGACTATCTCAAAAACCAATATTTAAATTTATAGTCTTCTTATAAGAATATCTTTTAAAATGGAGGGAGAAAGTAATTTCTGTTTTGTACTTTCTTTTCTACTTTGATCAGACCTGTAATTTCATTTGTATGAGATAATTCCCTCCACCAATGTAGGCCACTAATTATTCTGTACCTTGTAGTCTTATCGAGAAATCAGGGAGTTTGAGAAATTGGGCAAATTGCTTAGGGTCAGAATAGGCACTTGAACCCAGGTTTTCTTGACTCCTAGGCCAGGACTCTAGTCATAACACCTGGTTGCCTCTATTATGACCTTCTATAACACATTCATTTGGGGGACACAGTTAAAGATCAAACTCAATTGTTCTGTCTCCCTAAAATGAGTGGAAAGTCTGACTCCTAACAAACTACTTTCACATCCACAAATACACACTGAACTTACACTTTGTGGAATAATTATTTTTTAAAAATTCAAATTTCTTCCCATTAAATAATAACAATAATTCATTCTGATTTTTCCTCAGTAGGTTATTCAGAATGAACTATCCAACTGATTACCCCCATTCTTCAACTCACTGTGTGGGGGCTGACAGTCAAAAGGCAATATAAAGAAAGGAAAGGAAAAATAATAACTCAAAAATTTTGCACCTTTTAGACAAGTGATGAGCTATGATTGCTAAGTATGGGGATTCTAAGTGCCCTGGTTATATTAGAAAGTATAATTAGTTTACCTCCCATTGGCCTGAATTTCCCAGTGGGTTGGATAGTATTTATCTTTCTGCATTTCCTTCTCTAAATCATAGAGCATTTTTGCTCTTTTTGTGAAGAAAGAACCTTATTCATTCCGGACAAGGTTGTCTTTTAGTAGTCAATAGACATTTCCTTGTGTTTAGTTGGAATCATGGCCCAGTGGAGCAGGAAGGGACCTTAGAGATAATCTAATTCAACCTTCTCATTTTACAGAGGTGGAAGTGAGACTAAGATAAAGGGATTTGCCCAAGGTCAAATGACTAGTTAGCAGTAATCAGAAACTAACTTATTTGGCTTGTCTATGTGATTTGTCTCTTCAAGGCTTCTGTTAATGGTTAAATTAGCATTTAAGTTAACAAATCATCTTGGAATTGAAAATACCATCTTTTTTTTTTTTAATTAGGAAGTTTAAATGGTCTCCAAAAGAGAAGGCAGTTGAACAAAGCCAAAGCTAGCATCCCCAATAGCACATTTCATAATGATTACATTCAAGTAATTCCATCCAAGGGGCACCTATTTAAGCATCGTCTTCACCAATTCTAGACCCTTATCCTTCCATCAATACTAGTGTCATGTTTTTCTCAATTCTTGCCCCTAGACTGAAGGAAATAATGGAATCATATGTATCATTACTGCTTAATAATGAAAAATTGTCCTAAATCTTAGAGACAAACTGAACCAACCGCCTATTTTTAATGAGGACCAAGAGATCTCATGATTTGCCAAAGATAACAAAGCTCATAAGTAGCAAGCAAGTCTCCTGACTCTAAATCCAGCACCACTCATCTTCTTCAGCTAGTCACTCAATGTGGCTTAACAACCCTGAAATTCTTCTCTTGAAGATTCCCTAAGGAATGTACTCCTAACAGTGGTCATTCTGATTTCTCTCATTGTCCTCAAACTCCCCAACTTTCAACCTTTGTCCTTCCATTCCTAGCAGATAGCCTTGCCTTTTATTACAGCATTTCAGTTTTACAATGCCTTTTTCCCACAATAAGTTTATGAGATAGTATTATTAGCTCCATTTTACAGATGAGGAAAGCAAGACTCAGACGCAAGACATAGCCAAGAGAATAGACATGGTGGCCATGCTGGTTGTCTTACATATATAAGGGAGACAGCTGATTCCTGACCAGTTGATTTCTCAAGATATAATCAGAAATAATAACAATAGTTAATTTATATAGCACTTAACTGTGTGCCAGGCAGACACTGTGCTATGTGCTTTATAGTGATTACTTCAACTGGATCCCCATACTAACCCTGGGAGGTAGGTGCTATTATTATCATCCCTATTTTACAGATGATGAAACCAGGACAAAAAAATGTTTGTGACTTGCCCAAAGCTACACAGCAAATAAGTGTATGAGGCCAGATTTGACCTCAGATCTTCTCAATACCAGGGCCAGCCCTCTGTGCCCTGGGTCACCTAGCTGCCCTGTGAGTATATTAAATGATAAAGTATTACCACTCTGTTAAATCTTTCCAAATTTTAACCCCTTTTCCTGATGGAGTTAGAAGTGCTTATGGAGGGCTTTAAAGAGCTACACCTGACAAGTTAAGCATTGAATCAGCTTGAGAAGATCCAGACAGAAACCACACTCAAGGAGGAACCCAGCTCCTGGTGAGAGCAATAGAAATATGATGGCTGCAGAAAAGGGGAACTGAAAGAAAATCATGTGGAAGTCAAGAGAGTGGAAGCAGGATTGAGGACAACTGCCACAGTGAGACCCGTCAGAACTCCAGGAAGGAGGCCATATTGCATCTGGAACAAAGAGGGTCAGAAGCAAAGCTATGTTTCTGAAAACCAGCTCCTCCTCCCCACGTGGTAATTCAGTCTCTCCTTTTTCTTCTGGAACTCTCTCTTACCTGAAGCCTTCTCCTCCGGACACAGGGAAACGCTTACCTTTGTTTTAAACATTTACTTTGTATTTACAAACACTGTTAACCACAGGCATTTGCTAATGTGGATGAGGAAATTTATTGGGACTGTCCTTGGGAGGAGGCAATTGAGGAGGATCTATCCCCCGAGAAGAGAATTTTATTACAAAGGGTTTATTTTTGTTTCTGTTTTTTACAGCCAGGCCTCTGGTTGTGTGGTCTTAGAGGTAAAAAAGAGAATTTTAGATCCTTTTGGTCACAATAGCCTAGAACAGAGAGGGAATGTTTATATTGAAAAGACCATTTATTCAATAAATCAGTATTTTAGGAGGTGGGGGTGGGGAGGGGAGGCAAATAGGAGACAGAACAAACCTGTTCACCACTGCTATATTTAAGGCAGAAGTTGTGTTAGCAAAGTGTAAAGCTACGAGCAAAAGGAAGGCCATCTGTGTAATGGGTTTTTATAAGAATCACCTGGGCATGAGGCTGGAGGTAGGGTGGAAATTCACATCCAAATTCATAGTTGGGCCTTATCTCCAGCGTTTTTTTGCTGTGGGTTTTGTTTGTTTCATTTTTGTAGGCTTCATGGGAAGAAAGACCACCAAGTGACCATTCTACTCCATTACTTTCAGATAGGCTAGGAATGGAGAGGTTAAATGCCCTCCATGTGGCTGAGAGTAGAGAGGCTCCATAGAGAGATTAGGTATTCTCAGGGGAGCAAGGAAACCCACAAACTGCCTCTCCTCCATCCTATCACCCCTCCCATCCTCACCCACTGATGGTGCTGTGGTAGCATGAGCTAGGTACAGCAAAGGAGGAGTTATGATAGATCCTAGAAAACTGTGGCAGAAATGCAGGGACCTAGAACACCAGCAGGTTAAGGCTGGCCAGGTGTTATGGTGGATGCTAGATAGCAGTGAGATACAATGAGACTGGCAGCCATAGTGAGATCGGTTGGAAATAGTTCCAAACCCCACTGCTTCTTGCTGGGCCCCATACTCATTGCCAAATGTAGCACCAATGCAATATTCACAGCACCAACAGCAACTATATCAGCATAATTCTGAATAATTCATAAATCTGAATGTGGTCTCAATAATAATATACAAATTGAAGTGTCTGTTCTACTGTATATGTGGCCCATAAACAAGTTACATAATTTCTCTGAGCCTCAATTTTCTCATATGTAAAAAGGTAATAATAATATTTACACTGTCTACTTCACAGGGTAGTTGGGAGGAAAATGTTTAATAAATTTTAAAGTGATAGAAAAAATGTGAATTTGCCTGTTCTTATAACTATTATTATTATTATTGTTATTAATCTTGTCCTTATAGGGGCGGCCAGGTAGCACAGTGAGTAAGAGCACCGGCTCCAGTGTTGAGAAGACCTGGAGATCAAATCTGGGCTCAGACACTTAGCACCCACCCAGAAACACCTGGCCATGTAACCTTGAGCAAGTTACTTAACCCCAATTGCTTAAAAAAAAAAAAAAAATCTTGTCCTTATTTTTCTCTTTGGAATTCAGATAGAAACAATCTTGGGATAAGTGACTATCCTCAATTATTTATGTTTAATGGTCTACAGACTTTCAAAAAATGGTGTATGGACATAGATGATGAAATAACTAGTTTTTGTAATGAATAAAAATATTGGGATATAAACTCATCCTCAGTAGGCTTACTGAATGTACCTTCAGGATAATTCACGAAGCACAGAGAATAGCAAGATTATATGTTATACTTTATCCTGGCCAACATGATTTTGTTTTCTTATTCTAGGTTTCAGTATTTCAGAAAACTTCATTATACTCAGCTTAGAAACCATGATCATTTTTTATAATAACATCTATTAAAATATGCAAAATTTTTTTTTAAAGCAATTGGGGTTAAGTAACTTGCTCGAGGTTACACGGCCAGTTATTTCTGGGTGTGGTGCTAAGTATCTGAGCCCAGATTTGATCCCCAGGTCATCTCGACACTGGGGCCGGTGCTCTTACTTGCTGAGCCACCCGGCTGCCCCTAAAATATGCAAATTTTAATCAATTATTTTACGGATCTACATGATATTTGGGGCAACTCTGGGTAACAGTGATGATGTTTTGGTTCCAGATAGCTTATTGAATTCTTATAGATACTTTGAGGTCTGTATTTATAGCATGAAAATTAGTTTTCATATAAGCTTGAGAAAAAAGTAAGCTTCTTTCTGAGATATAATTCTGGTCACAAGGTCATGTCTTGATGAGTATGTGGTAGGTGCTAAATTTATGCATCTTGGTGATATATTTTAGTTTTTAGTATTTCCTTGTATATTTCTTATTGCTCAGCAAGTTATCTCATTAAGGACAACCTATCCATAATTTCTAGTGGCAATGACAGTGTTGAATAGTCATCATAAACTTGTCCACTTCTGTAAACAAATCTGCATGGCAGTCAGTTGGTTAATGCTTCACTATCAACATAAAGATGTTTAAGTTCATAAGGATGTTTGCCAAGGAGGGTTCTTTGATTTCATTCTTGAAATATTATGGGATTCATTTGAAGATAAACCACTTTCAGTGATACCTTCTGTCAGCCTTTACTATTCCTTGGTGAAGTGAGCTCTCTACTTGTACCAAAATTGTGTTACAGGTTGGTTTTAAACACATTTATATTGATGTTTAAAAAGAAAACAAAACATCACCAATATTTTCTTCCCTTTTCTTCTTCCTAGAGAGCCATCCCATATAACAAATAATGTTTTAAAGAAAAAAGAGAATAAATAAGAAAAATGGTTAATATGTTAAAAGCTCTGAAAATTTGTGCAATGTACCACATCCATGGAGGTCTCACCTCTGCAGAGGTATTAAGTGGGGGTACCTTCCCATATTTATTTTTTGGTTTTCTTACTCTTTTACTTCTTTACCATTACTCTTTGTTTCCTCTTCTTTTCTATTACAAAAAGTAATGCTAAAATTATTTTGAAGTGTATGAGAAATTTCTTATCAGTGTCCTACTCAGATTTGTCGTCTTCTCTTTCTTCTGCTCCTTTTTCTCCTCCTTCTAATGGGGTACCTGGGGTCTAAATCAATTTGTAAAACCAGTTTGCACAATTGTAACTGCAATTTGTATTGTAAAATTGTAATCTGTAAAATCCCTTTCCCAGCCTCAAACTCTGCCCCTTCCCCCTATCCATACTCTGCCTAGGCAACAATTTGTGACTCCTTTGTTCTTACTTAATCTCTTCATGTCTCCTCCGTCTGGCCCAAATCTCATCTAAATTATCTAGGAGACGTGAGGCAAGTTCCTCTCAGTCAGCTCTAACCTTTATCTATGCACTGAGGTCCCTTCCCTCCATCCCATCAGCCCTGACAATGGCAGCCCTATCCTTTAAAAGTAAAAGCCTGTATCCCTCTCACTTGCAGTCCTAAAGGACTCTTGCCCGCTTCTCACAGAAGCGTAACAATAAACTTCTACAACTCTCACTCTAATTCAGCCTGAGACCTTGAATTCTTTCCAGACGCTATTGCAGGTTTTCTGGTCTTAGATAAGACCAGAGTTCCTGCTGAACCTAGAGGGAGCCATCCCTCATCACTTCTTCATCCATGTCTTTGCCTTCCCTCGATACATGTATTCCCTCTCTCTACTTGGGGTGCCATACACTTACATGTTGGTGCTCTTTTCATAGGAATATAATTTTAGGTTGCTTATATTTTATAAGATATTTTGGGGTTAGGGCTAGATTTATTTTAAAATGTATTATTTATTTATTTTTGTTTTGTTAACAATGAGCTGGGAAATTTCCTTTTTGCCCTTCACAGTTTGCATTTATGATTTCTTGAAAAATAGCTCTGAGAAAACAGGCTTTTAAAAAGCCCGTTGTTATTCAAATAGAGCTACTTGCTACTTGACTGGATCTTTAAACCCGAATCACTTTGGCTTTCATTGAATGGCCAGTAATAACTCCCAGTCCATACTTCTGTTGCTCATTATTTAGGTTTTGATGACTTAGAATGAGTGTAAGTAGCAATTATTTTCTGTTCTATATAGAAACCCTAAGGTTTTTTCCCTCCCAAACTGATACTTTTGTGATGGTAAACAAGGCCATCTTTTGTCTCAACTCTTACCTGGCCCTAGTCCTTGAATGGGCATTGCCTCAAACAAACCAGACCTGGGAAAGAGCTTAATTTAGAAAGGTCCAAGGTCATCCATTGCATTCTGGGCCATCGCTGGTCCTCTTGACTTTTGCCTTGCCACAATGGACTCCACTGACTCTAGAGGAGAGAATAAGGCTTTGATTCCCATGCAAGGCAAGACATTATCCTCATGGTATCATTAGTCCTTTTTGAGAATGAAGGATCAACAACAACGATAACTTGGAGTATAAGCTTAGTAGTGGAAACTATGTGAAAGGGCATGGATATTTTAGATACTTTATTTGCATAATTCCAAATTGCTTTCTGTAATGTTTGGTATCAGTTCATAGCTCCACTGACAATTCAGTAGGGTGTTTATCTTCTTATATCCCCTGCAACACCAATTATTTCCATCTTTTGTCATCTTTGCCAATTTGCAAGATGTGAAGTGAAACTTCAGGGTGTTTTGATATGTATTTCTCTTATTATTAGTAATTTGGAACATTCTTTCATATATGGTTATTATTTTGAGAACTATCCTTTTTGTTTGTTTGTTTTTGCTTTTTGGAGGGCAATTGGGGTTAAATGACTTGCCCAAAGTCATGCAGCTAGTAAGTGTGTCAAGGGTCTTAGCCCAATTTGAACTCAGGTCCTCTTGACTCCATGGCCAGTGCTCTATTCACTGTGCCATCTAGCCACCCTGAGAACTGTCCTTTTTTTAAAGGAATACTTTTCAGTTGAATATATATAAGTATTTTTGGTGAAAACTCCCAAATTTTATGTATTTGTAATTATGTGGAATGGAATTTGCCTTTCTATTGTTGCCTCTTGAATTTCGTTATTGTAGAGAAATGCTATTGACTTTTGAGGGTTTTATTTTGGAGTCTGCAATTTTGCAGATGTTACTAATAGTCTCTAGTAGTATATTTGCTGATTATCTAGGATTTTCTAAGTAAATCTTGTCATCATCAAATAGGAAGGCAGCTTTAGTTCCTCTTTACCTATTAATTTCTTTCTTTTTAATTTACCTTAAATTTCTTTCTCGTCTTACTGTCATTGTTAGCATTTCCAGGACTAATCTAACAATAAGGGAGAGAGTAGGTATTTATTATATCCTTATTTTACTCCTATTTTTACTGGAAAAGCTTCTGCTGTACCCCCATTGCATATGATTTGGCTTTAGATACTTTATGATATTAAAAAGGTTACTGTATGACTCTACTTCATAGAATCTCTAGGAGAAATGAGTATCATAAATTGTGGAAGGCTTTTTCTTTTTTTGCATCTACTGAGATAATCATCTGGCTTTGGATGCTTTTATTTATAATGTGGTTAATTATATTTAGGTACAACTAGGGAGCACAATGAATTGAGTATCTGACTAGAGTCAGGAAGGCTCCTCTTCCTGAGTTCAAATCTGGCCTCGGGCACTTAATAGCTGTGTGAACCTGAACAAGTCACGGTTTCCTCATCTGTAAAATGAGCTGGAGAGGGAAATGGCAAACCACTGCAGTATCTTTGCCAAGTAAACTCCAATGTGGTTTCACAGAGAATCAGACATGACTAAAATGACTGAACAACAAAAAATTATATTTATTGCTTTCCAAATGTTGAGTTATCTTTGCATCTCTGGCATAAATCTAATTTGGTCATAATGAATTATTTTTTGGACGAATCATTGTAATTTACTTAGCAGAATTTTAAAATTTTTGAATCAATATTTGTTAATGACCCTTTCTGTGTTTTACCCATACATTGTTTAGGTATTAGAACTATATTTGTCTCATTAAAGGAAATGATTTCTTGATCTTTGTTTAGAATAATTTCTCTAGTATGGATACTAATTGTTCTTTAAAAGTTTGATGAGATTCTCTTGCAAATCTTTCAAGATCAGGAGGTTTGTTTTTTTTTTCCCCTCTTGTAGGTAGTTTATAGCCAGTTCTATTTCTTTTTCTAAAACTGGATTATTTAAGATTTCTATTTGATTTTCTGTTTGGGCATTTTATATTTTTGAAGGTATTCTATTTCTTCTATGTTCTTAGTTTGCATATAATTGTGCATGGTAGATTCTGATAATCTTTTTATTCTGATTTTGTTGTGATTTTTAATTTTGTTCATTAGTTTTTATTTCTTGTTCTTAATCAAATTGGCTAATGGTTTATTAATATGTCTTTTCAGAGAACCAGCCCTTTCTTTTATTTATAATTTCTATAGTTTTTCTTTCTAGTTTATTTCCCCTCTAATTCTCAATCCTCAAAATCTTTTCATTTTTGCTTATTTAGGTTTATTTATTTATATCAGTGTTATCCTGGACTCCCCACTTTCCCTCACCCCATATAGCCAATCAGTCCTCAAATCTTGCTGTTTCAACCTCCACAACATTTCTCACATCTAACCCCTTTTCTCCACTAACACACATCAACTTAGTGCAGGATTAACTAATTTCTCACCAAGATTCTTGCCCACAGCATTCTACAAAAAGCTCTCTACACTCATTGCTTCTACTTTTTTTCACTTCCTGCTCACTTCTCAAAGCCTTGCACTCTTATTTTCAATCTCACTATTCACTGAAGCTGTTCTTTCAAAATTAAGCGATGGTTTGTTTCTTTACTATTAACCATAATATCCTTTTCTTAGTCTTCAAGCTTCAGGTAACTAGGTGATATCGTGTATAGAGTGCTGGACTTGGAGTGAGGAAGACCTGAGTTCTAGTCCTGCCTCAGATATTTTGTAGCTGTGTGACCCTGGGCAATTTACTTAATCTCTATGTGCCTCAGTTTCCTCATTTGTAAAATGGGAATGATAATAGCACCCACATCCCAGGATTGTTATGAGGATGAAATAAAATAATATTTTTAAAATACTTTGCAAACCTCAAAGTACTATATAAATGAGAACTCCTCCTCTTCCTCCTCCTCCCTACTGCTGATACTAACTACTACTACCACTACTACTACTACTACTACTACCACTACCACTACCACTACCACTACTACTGATGGGGTATAGGCTCTGGGAACTCTTGAACCCCTTGAATCTTCCCACTTGATCTGGTGTTCCCCAGAGGCCAAAAGTCTTCCATTATCCCTAGGCCCAAATCTTTGTTACTCTTAACCTACCCTAGCCCTTCATTGTCCAGCTACTTCCCAAGTTTGATCCTGTTAAAATATCTATACCTAAATCTGTTATCCTTAATCTAGCCTCGCCCTCCATTGTCTATCATTTCCAGGTAGCCTTCAGCTATTTCCCACCCTTAATCCCATTCCTGGAGTCTGACCTCAGTCCCATCAAGATCCTCTCTAGACTCTTCCTCAAGACCCTCCCTAGACCCTTCCTTCCAGACTACTAGACTACCCCTAGATGCCTCCCACTGTCTTTCTGTATAAAATATCCTTCTTGCCTCCATGACGGGACTCGGATTCAATTTAGCTTAGACTCAGTGTATGTCAATACAAGCATCACAAATACTTAGGCTCCTTAAGAGTCTACCCATTATGGTGAATCTTTAATAAACTTTGCTTTACTTTGACTGAAAGAAGGCTTGAGTCGAATTCATTTGGCAGGACCCGGCATGTGGGCATTTTGGGGTCCTGAGCACCCCTAAACCCCAAACCTCATCATTAGTACTACTACTGATTCTCCTTAGTGTTTGATTTTATTAACCACTCTGTTCTGGATACTCCTTCCTTCCTGCTTTTTTTTTTTTTTGCCACATACAGTTCTCCTTATTTTCTTCCTATTCTCTGATGGCTCTTTCTAACTTTTCCTTTGCAGAATCATCACCTGTATCCTCCTTATTAGGTATGGGTGTACTCCAGAGCTGTGTGGTATCAAATTCAAATAGAAATGGTTCCCTGTGGACCACATATTGCCTTATAAAACCACAAATTAACATTATCTACCTGTATTTTATTTTTATTTATTTGTTAAACATTTTCCAATTACATTTTAATCTTGCTCTAGCTGCATTCCAGTCTTGTGGGCAATGAATTTGACACCTCTTTTCAGAGGACTGTCCTGGAATCTCTTCGTTTTTTTCCCCTTCTACAATCTCCTCCAAACCCACTCTGCCTCACAACTTCCTGTTTCTATTGAGGTTACATCACTACTTCCAGTAACCCAGGTTTCCAATACTGTGGTCATCTCTCCCTCTTCCTTCTCACTCATTACCCCCACCCCCCATCCTCTCTCATTTGCTAAATCTCAGTTATTTCTCCACTTAGTCTACCTTCCACAAAGATATCAAATCAATAAGCCTCAAGTACAGGTCTGACCAGGTCACACCCCTGCTCAAAAAATCTCAGAGGCTCCCAGTTGCCTCTAGGATAAGTACAAGCTCATTTGTTTGGCATTTAAAGCCCTTCCCAATTTGGCTTCAGCCTATTTTTCTAGGCTGTTTCCTATTATTCCCTCTCATGCATGCTACTTTCCATTAAAGCTAGTCTACTGATTTTCCATCTCCCACATTCATGTCTTTGCACAGGTTGTCCCTCATCCAGGGAATGTTCTCCTTTCTTATCCCTACCTCTTGGCAACTCTAGTTTTCTTTTATCGCTTTTTTCTAGGCAATCAAGGTTAAGTGACTTGACCAGGGTCGAACAGCTTATTAGTGTCTGAGGCCAGGCTCCACCTTTCTTAAAGTCTTAGCTCAAGTACCACCTCCTTAGAAGAGGCCTTACTTGATTTCCCCAAGTTGTTAGTGGCTCCCAAAAGATATTGTATTTATATTGTATCTTCTTCTCTGTGTACATTTTGCATCTCTCCAATAGAATGTATACCCCTCCAGGGTAGGTTCCCTTTTTATTTTTGTTTGTTTATCCTCAGTCCCTAACTGAGAGCCCGTCATACAGCCATGGTTTAACAAATTCTTGCTGACTTTGCATCTACTCAAAAACCAGTTCATGATATTAGAGGGGAAGAACCCCTTAGTAATCCCTTTACATGCCAGAGAGCCAGGTAGGGGAAGTGACTTACTCACTGCACAGATAGATGGCTGGAGTAGAATCCCCAGACCAGGACCATGGCCCCTGCTCCAGCTGTCTTAGGTTGGCCCTGGGGAGGAGATAAAATATCCAAGAAATTGACTTAATTTAATACTCTAAATAGTCTGAGAAATAGACTAAATCCATGAAAGCAAGGAGCCTGAGTTCGATGAGACCAGATGCCCTACAAAAAGGTCATAGTGTTTTTTATCAGTGCTCTTAAATGCCAAGACTTCACATTCTTTAGTTACAGGACCATAGGATGATAAGATTTAGAAGTGTATGGGGTTTGGGAGAGCATCTAGTTCTATCCAGTGAAAAGAGCCCTGGATTTGGATTTAAAAGCTGCTTCTTGTGACCTGTGCAAGTGCCCCCCTCTCTGGGCCTCTCCCTGTTACCCCTCTCCCCCACAACTTCCAACCCCACCCCATCCCATCCCCTGCACCCATCTTGGGGCCCTTCCAGCTTTAAATCTACAATCCTGTGACTCCCTTATTTGATACATCAAGGAACTGGGGTCCAAAGAGGGAAAGTGATTAACTCAAGGTAACACTCTTAATTCTTCAAGGATTGAATGTTTCAGATTAACAAATTTTGCCCAGGCCAGTCCACATCTGGAACTTTGTATTCAGTTTTGCATTTCACTTGAGGGCATGAACAATAACATATGCTTCTCATCCTAGGTGTTGGATTAATGTCTGTGGAATCAAATAGACTAGATGGGGTAACTTTCCTGCAATAAAAAGCGCTAAGGGGAAGGTAGAAGCTAAGTGCTCTTAAAGAGATGTCCTTCCATCTCTTGAAGGCATAAAGTTATTGGTACCTGCAGCACAGCAAACAAAAGGTAGCAGATAATTAGCCACTTGGGAGTTTCTTCCAGAGTTGATGGGCCAGGAGAACTCACTATGAACCATAACTGATATAATTTGGGGATTTTATATAGTCTGTACAGCTAAATATACTGCCCCTGTCATGTTGCCAACATTGAAATTACCACCAGTTTGAGCACTTCTTTGGTTTCAATAACAATGACTGAGGCATTGTCTTCATGTTGTCATTGCTAATATGCAAGTGATAGATGTGGAAGGGACATTAATCTGCTGCTGTTACATATTTGGCATGGGAAGGCAGACTATAAGAACTCTTAGGAGATAGAACCAAGGACAGTTACACTTTGAGGATGGTGAGAAACTTATTCCCTAGGGAGGTGAATAGGTGAGTAGCATTTGTCACCAAGGACCCAAAAAGGGAATAATGGGCATTGAAGACAAGGTACCTACCTTGCCATTTTGCCTGAGGTCAAACTTTCCTCTAGTACGTTCTGTTGGCTTTTTTGAACTCTGGAAGTTAATACTAGAAGAGGGAAAATTTTCAGAGGTCTCATGAAACAGTGCAGTATCCTTCATACAGTCCTCCATCATCATTATCCTCATAGCAAATTGACTTTTTCTCATAGTGGCCCTAAAAACAGATTGGGTGTGGGGCAGAGCAATGAGTGTGGTGTGATGCCAATGAACTTTTCCAGGAACACTAATTTCTTCTTTCTCAGTTTGACAGTTTTCCCCTCTGCACCATCCCTCCTCCTCCCCCTTTTCCTTTTCTCCTTATTTTTAATTCTATAAATACCTTTGTTAAATTTAATTTAAATTAATAATTATAATGAAAATCATGAAATCCTGGGGAAGTTGTGCATTTGTAATCAATAGAAAGAATATACTTTTTGCAGTTGAAGGGTAGATGAATCAATAGGCCAAAAGGCTGTCCATGGGATGGATACTACAAAATCTGCAGTTATTTTAAATGTGATTAAAGTTTCCTAGTACCTTTTTCACTTGGTACCCTGAAGATTTCCACATGTTTGCTCTGTAGTACTGTAGGATTGATTTTCAGAGCAAGGACTGCAGTCTTTACAGCACATTTAATATAATTAGATTAGGATGGATTAAAAAAAATGAATGGGAAGAATCTAATCAGGAAGTCTTAATTTATTCCAGGGAAATGGCCGGCCAGTTGCCACAGGGAAAATTATGTTTCTGTTTCCTTTTCCATGCTAAAGGGGTTCTTGGTTTTGGTGAAATTCAGAGTATAGTAATATACTGACACCAAGAAATGCTATTTTATAAATAACATTTTTTACTGGATTTAGAGAAATAGCTATTTGAACATATACACAAAAATAAATGAGTGAAATTCTAACAGAATTCAAGCTGGACCTGAGTTCAAGTACCAAGGGACCACAGTCAGAATCACATAGGCTTTAGCAGCAGCTAATATAAAGGAGAGAGAGGATACCTTGGAATATGATGTTTGAAAAGGCAAGGTTTACAACCAAGAAAAACTTACCTTAAAAACCTGAGAATAACCTTACAATGTGAAAAAAGGGAAATTCAATGGCATATAAGACTTTCAAGGATTCTTGATGAAAAGACTGAAGCTGAGTACAAAGTTTGAAATGTAAACATGTCAAGAGAGACAGAGAAAGACAAATGCATCCAATCAATTGGAAGAAGCAAAATGATGATGATGATGTACTTATTTGCAGATAACCAGAGAGACAAATTTCCTTCCAATTCCTGCAGAGCATTAAGTGAGAAAAATACAGGATCTAGGTATAGGTTTTGTTCCACCAGGAGAGGAAAAGGAAGGAAAAAAAGAAAGACCTAGGGAAGAAATAAAAAAAAAACTTACTTTGAATAAATGGGATCCAAAAAAAAGAAGAGTATATAAACATGGAGGAAGAGATGGAGGGAGGAGATTTCTCATGACCTCACTCTTAAAGACCAAATAAAAGATGGTTGAACATATACAGAGTTTAATGTAGAAATACATTGAACTCCAACAGAGATACACAAAGGGATAGGATAAAGGGGTTAGGGTATAAGGGAGAGAAGAGTTGTGAAAGTCAAAAGAAAAAAAACCCCATCAATTTTGGAGAATATACCATAAATAAGAAGAAATTAAAAAGAAAGAATATAAAAAACAGAAATCAGTGTCTGGTTATAGTGAAATCGGAGGGGGGAGAAGGAAGATGAATAGAATACTTCAATTATAGATCATTATTGTTGTTCAGATTCCTTTCTTTAAACCCCCCCTACCCCCTGCCCCCAGTTTTGTAAAGAGGGAGCAGGCAGGTTGTGACAGAAGGCAATACACAATTGCCAATCATAAGAAATGAATGTGAACAGGATAGATTCACCCATAAAAGAGAGGAGCATGGCTATGGAAGCAGAATCCAGTACGTGGTTTACCAGAAACCCTCTTGGAATATAATGACTGATACAAAGTTAAAATGAGGAATTGGGGGGGGGGGCACGGAATTTTATTGTGCTTCAGGAAAATTAAAAAATGAAAACATAGTAATCATGAATCAGAAAAAGCAACAGTAAAAACAGGTATGGTTTAAAAAGATAAGCAGGCAAATTACATTATTCTTAAAGGCACCTCAGATAGTGAAATAACATCAATACTTAACATACATATGCTAAATGGAATGGTATTTAATTACTTGGAAGAAAAGTTAATTGAATTATAGGAAGAAACAGATAGCAAAACTGTAATAGTTGGGGACCTCAATACTAGATTTTCAGTTTTAGGAAAACCTAACAAAAAGATAATCAAGAAAGAAATTAATACATTAAGTTAATTTTTCAAAAAGTTAGATATGAGAGATCTCTGGTGATTACTGAATAGAAATAAAAAGGAACACATATTTTTCAGCTCTATGTGACACCTTTATGTGCTAAGGCACAAAAACTTCATAATCCAATGTAGAAAAGCAGAAATATTAAACTCATTTATTATTGATCACAATGTGATAGGATTATCAGTAAAAAAGACATTTGAAGAGAGGATTCAAACTTAAATGGAGACTAATTAGTCATAAAGAATTGGTGAGTCAGAGAACATGTTATAAGAATATATCAAAACTTTTGGCATATAGCCAAAGCAGTCCATAAAAGAAAATTCATATCACTAAAGACAGAAAGAATAAACTAATAACTTGGGAATGCAATAAAAAAAATTAGAAAATTAACAGATCAATCATGACCCCAGCTAAACATAAGTATAGCAATTTTGAAAATCGAAGAAGGGATAAATAAAATTGAAAACAAAAATGCCACATTGAATTGATAAATAAAACTAGGATTTTTTTAAGGCAATGAAAGAGGTAAACAATTGGCTAGTATGATTTAAAATGGAGGGCAACAAAATAGCCAAAATAAATTAAAAAAAAAGATAATTCACAAGAAATACAGGGGTGATAAAGGAAAATATTTGAAACTGTTTTATCCAATAATATGCCAATAAAAGTGTTATTTTTGGACTTATTGTTTTCTTTCACTACTACATAAATTCTTTGAAAGAAAAGGAAGTGAAATATTCTATGTTTCAGTTTTTGTCTTTATATTGCCAGGCATCGTAATAAAGCTTAGCCATAATAACAGAAAATCTTTATATAACAACTTTAAGACTGGCCAATGCTTTGCATACATTATCTAATTTTATTGTCACAAACCTGTCCAAGGAAACCATTATTATTAACATCTATTTTATAGATTAGGAAGCCAAAACTAGCTACTGCTTTGCCCAGGGTCACATCTTAGTAATCATCTTAGGCAGGATTTGAAACTATATTCTCAGACTCCTTCAGTACTTGATCTATTACACTACCTCTCACATAGTAGCTGCTAAATAAATATTTACTGAACTGAAAATACTACAAATGCCAAATAAAATGTATGCCCTTGGTATTAAACTCAATAACTATCAAATCTTCTTATTTAAACTTTCACTTACACAAATACCTTAGGCAATTTTTTTTTCCCACCCAGCCCCTGGCTTTCTTACTTTCTGCAATTAGCTGTTTCAGATTTCTCCTTACTTAAGAAGCATTCAGGGTCTCCTTAATACTCACTCTGTCATTTCTGTTCTTAGTATTCCTATTTGTCAGGAAAACGTCTCCCAGGAAAGGTTATACCTTCTCTGTTTTGTCTGGGGTTTTTCCCGTCCCACATCACTATTCTCTGCTTCATGGCTAGAAGAAATCATATCCAAAGGACAATGTTGTGTAAACAACCTGACCTCTCTCTCAACCCAGCTGCTGTCTTGATTTATGGTTCCTCTCTGGTTTTTGTTTTTGGTTTTTTTTTTTTGCCTTTTGGAGGGCAATTGGGGTTAAATAAGTTGCCCAAGGTTACATGGCTAGTTTTTGTGTGTGTGTGGGTGCTAAGTGTCTGAGGCTGGTACCAAACTCGGGTCCTCTGACTCCGGGGCTGGCACTCTTACTCACTGTGCCACCTAGCCACCCCCATCTCTGTTTTTAAAATTTTTTTTTCAATTACATGTAAAAACAATTTTTAACATTTATTTTTTAAAATTTTGATTTCCAAATTCCCTTTCTCCTCTCCCCCTTTCTTGAGAAGGCAAGCAATTTGATCTAGATTATACATGTGCAGTCATACAAAAATATATTTTCATATCAGTCATGTTGCAAAAGAAAATGTGGAACCCATCCCTCACCACCCAATGGAGGAAAAAAAAAAGAAAAAGAGTTAAGGAAGTATGCTTCAATCTGCATTTAGACCCTATCACTTCTTTCTCTGGATAGCTTCATCATAAGTCCTTCAGAACTGTCTTGGATCACTATATTGTTGAGGATAACTAAATCATTCACAGTTGATCATCATACAATATTGCTCTTACTGCATATAAGTATTATCCTGGTTCGGCTCATTTCACTTGGCATAAGTTCATATAAGTCTACCCAGGTTTTTCTGAAACCATTCTACTCATCATTTTTGGTAGTACAATAGTATCCCATCACAATCATACACTACAACTTGTTCAGCCATTGCCTAGTTGATGGGCATCCCCTCAATTTTCAATTCTTTGCCATCACAGAAAGAGAGGCTTGAGATATTTTTTCACCTATAATTCCTTTCCTCTTTCTTTGATCTCTTTGTGATACAGATGTAGTAATGATATTACTGTGTCAAAGAGTATGTGCAGTTTTATAGCCCTTTGGGCATAGTTCCAAATTGCTCTCCAGAATGACTCGGACCAGTTCACAACTCCATCAGCAATGCATTAGTTTCCCAATTTTTTTTTTTAAAGCAATTGGGGTTAAGTAACTTGCTCAAGGTTACACGGCCAGGTGTTTCTGGGTGGGTGCTAAGTGTCTGAGGCCGGATTTGATCCTCCAGGTCATCCAGACACTGGGGCCGGTGCTCTTACTCACTGTGCTACCTGGCCGCCCCAGTTTCCCAATTTTTCTACATTCCCTCTAACATTTGTCATTTTCCTTTTCTGTCACATTAGACAATCTGAAAGGTGTGAGGTGGTACCTCAGGGTTATTTTAATTTGTGTTTGTCTCATCAGTCATGATTTGGAGCATTTAATCTCCACTTTTTCAACTTAAATTAAGTAACAGAAATAGCTTCAATCTCAAAGGGGGCATGGTATTTTGCTTTCTCTAAACCTTTTAAATGCTAATGAACAAAACTTTTTTTAAAATGCACAGTGACTTACTTCACAGATTCAAGTGGGGCCATCTCTCTGGATTTAACCTTTGCTCTTTAAGCATCTAACATTTTTTGAGTATCTAATGTGGGAGATCCCTTCATTTTGCTGACTTGTTTGTCCTTCGTTTTCAAAGAGGACCAGTGACATCACTGGTGATGTCTTGACTCATGAGTGAATTGGATTTAAGTGAGGGAGATTTGCACAAAGTCGTCAGCCTCACTCTCTCTTCCAGAGTCATTAAAGTCCAGAGGCAAGACAAAAATCAAGATTACTGGTGAAAGATGTAGTGACCTTGGCATCTTTGATGTCTGACCAAGTTCTAAGCCCTCCACAGTGCCTCCTTTAGCCACCTTCAAGACCATAGGAACAAGTTGTTCTCACCCACTCCTTCCATACTGTGAAGGCATCTCATGTTTGAGGTACACACCTCCTAATTCATTGACAGGTGGAAGGCTCATCAATTACCCTCAACCTGGTTTAGCCCATCTTAGGCTCTGTGGTGCAAGGTTCATGAACTTAGAATTAATTCTCTAGTTCTTCCCTTATAGCAAGTACTCACTGTTGAAATCTTGCCACATTCAGGAATGTGCTCTTGCTGCATCGAGCAATATGCTAAAAGTGTGACAAAAAGGACTGGAGATCATAGTGACCCCATGAACTTAAGCCCTATTCTAGGAAACCCTGGAGAAGTTCTTGGAAAAGCAGCACTGAAGCAACCAGTGGAAAATCTGCCAATCATCTGCAATCACTAAACTAAACCGAGGAGTGAAGGAAGCCAACTCTATCAAGAGTTTGGATAGGATTTCAGTGTGTAACTGGAACAAACTATATCTGCTTTACTTGAGTCTGTGCGGCCCCACAGCTGCAGGCACCCAGAAAGCCAGTGAAATTTCTCAACTCCTGATTTTCCTAATGGAACTTAGAGCTCTCAATTATCTAGCAACTAAGATGTGAGGGGAAATTCTCAGTATGGAGGGGTTGAGTGTAACTCTAGTGGTGTCTAGAAGGATGGTGGTGCTGGGGAAGGAAGGAAACAAACATGCACTTATTAAGCACTTACTATATGCAAGCTCTGTGTTAAGCACTTCACAAATATCTCACTTGATCCTTACAACAATCCTGAGAGACAGATGCTATTATTATCAATCCCATTCACAGATGAGGAAGCTGAGGCAAAGAGAGGTTTGCCCAGGATCATACAGTTATGGCTTCAGGTCTTCCTGACTCTAGGCTAGGGCTCTATCCACTGTGCCACCCAGCTGTCTCTGGCATTACTGAAAATGTTATTCCTTTTCCCAAATGCAATACAGCTTGATTTCCTCCTTTTAGTAGACTCTGGGCCCAGCTCATCTGTCATGTCTGTCTCAAGAGACATATGATTATAAAAGGCATTTGAACAGATGTGGCCTTGGGTTTATCTGCGTGGTTTCTCCCAGCAACTGCCATTATTGGGACATTTCTAATATGATTTTGTCCATTTTCCCAGGATACTTTGTTCCTGGGAGATATAAAATCTAAACGGATATGACTATAGTGTCAGAAAAAAATACCAGAAAAGAGATGAGAAAGTATCATAAATATGGAGAAGGAAGCAGAGACTAATACGGCTATGATCATGTTTTCCTGATCCTTAGCTCCCTCCCTGATGCCAAAGTGGGCAAAAAGTACCATTTCCCACACCTGTAAATAACTAGAACAGCCAGATACAATTTCATTTCTATCTGGTTGAGTTATATCAATTAGCATAGTGAGCAGAACCAGTATTCAGAGTAGCCAAGTGGTCCAACCCCATTTGGGGCATGCAGAATGATCAGGACCCCCCCCCCCCATAAACTGCCACCAGCATCTGGAGTTAATTTCATGAGTGATCCCCTAGTTATTCTGTCCCTTTCAGAATGCAGATACTATAGAGAAGAGGTACAGAGATTAGTTCCACCTCAGAAAGGAGGTGCCTAGTGGCATTCGGGTGAGGGGTAAGGGAGTGAGGAGGTGGGGGGAGGGAATAGAGGAGTGGAGTAGAGGGCAGGGAGAGACACTCTTCCAGCCTTACAGATGGTTTCAGAGTTTAGTTTCTCAAGGAGACTGGGTGTCAAAGGGAAGGAAAACAATATCATGGTTCTACTATATCCATATCCATCCACGATCCCTAGAGTGTGTCCGTATTGATTGGAACAAATTCCAGCCTGTTCAATATGCTAGCAGGATCCTGTATACAACAAGCTAGGATCTGATACATGGTCGCTTGGCCCTTCTGTGAAGCCTGAGCAAAGATCTAAAGGAGGACAGAACAAGTTTTGACAATGAAGGTCATGAGAGTTCTGGTTCTTCAAATTCATAAGTGGATCCTAAAAAAAATTTGGCTTTGGTTCTTTTTTCAGTCCTAGAAGAGCAGAAGCTATGGTAGTAGCAGAAGCTCAGCAAGAAGATAAAAGTGTTCTTAATGCATGTTTGAAATGCACCCAAGGAACAACTCACAGACTACTGAGTGTTCTGGGAATGATCTAGGAAGATTCCTTTATCAGACCTTAGGAAACTTTCTGGTCGATTTTGTCTTCAGGGAGTCCAAACAATCCTTACGCATCACCTAAAGTGGTGATACAGAAGAAGAATGGAAAGACACAAGTGTGTATGGACTACTGGACTTTGAAAGGACTAAAATAAAACAATCTACTATACCAGTGGTTCAAGATAACTTGCACTGTCTGTTAGGCAGCCAGTGTTTCTTTTTTTTTTTTTTTTTTAAGCAATTGGGGTTAAGTAACTTGCTCAAGGTTACACGGCCAGTTATTTCTGGGTGTGGTGCTGATCTCCAGGTCGTCCCAACACTGGAACTGGTGCTGTTACTCGCCGAGCCACCTGGCCGCCCCAGCCAGTGTTTCTTAATGTTGAATTTACATAGTGGATACCACCAGATGCATATGGCAGAGGAAGACAAAGAGAAGACTGCCTTGATCTGTATGGTTTGGTTTTGTAAGTTTGAGCATCTGTTTGAAAGCATCTCAGAGCCACCTATCACATTCCAGTAACTGGTAGTGAAAGTAATCACAGTCTTAATTTACTTGACCTCAGTTTCTTCATCCATAAAATGAAGGGTTTGGACCAGATAGCTAGATCTGTGATCTGATGAGCTTCAACTCTTGGTGTACCTAAACAATCTCATTGTCTTGGGAAAGATGCTGGAAGATGAGGAGAGATTGCTAATAGTGTTAGATCATAGGGCAAGGGTTCTTAACTTAGAGTATGTGCCATGGACTCCTTTGGCAGTCTGCTGAAGTCTATGGCCCCCTTCTCAGAATGAGGTTTTAAATGAATAAAATAAAATACATAGCATTATAAAGGAAACAAATTATGTTGAAATATGATTATTATAACATCATTAGCTTAGACATGAAACACTTAGTAAAAGGCAAAGTGAAGAATAATCATAACCCTCCATAAAAGGTAAAAGCAGAAACAATCATAACATTCACTCATTATAAAGCAAGAGCAGGAATAATAAAAATATAATAGTCCATTCCAGAACTCAGCTCACACTCTTCTACCAGTGTACATGGGGGAGAGTAGTTACATATTTACAGAAACCTAGGGAGTAAATATGAATTTATATGGAAATATGGGTGTAAACTCGTGTGTTTGCAGCAACTCAGGGCTCTGGATAGCAGGCATTGATAACCTGGTTCTCTGTATAGAACAGTCTGCAACATGGATTATCTGCTGGGGAACACCATTTTTTCTGTTACTTGATTCCCTTCTGGTCCCCATAACTTCCTGTTAGACAAAGCCACTTCTTGGTTACTCTTGGCCTGCTAAAATAGTGACACAATCTTTTAGCATAGAGTCACTCTTGGAAGATTGCTGAGAAAGTATTTCTCTAGGGGTAGCTAGGGGGCGCAGTGAATAGAGTCAAGAGGACCTGAGTTCAAATCCAGCCTCAGACACTTAACAAAGTAGCTGTGTGACCTTGGGCAAGTCACATAACCCCAATTGCCCTACCCTCCCTCCTCCAAAAAGCAAAACAAACAAACAAAAAAGAAAGTGTTTCTCTTTTCCTTGGACAATCAGTGCCCTTAAGCCAAAAAACTTCCAAACTCCTCAAATTTGCTCTGGGTCTCAGAGGATGTTTTCCCTCTTAAGTCTTAGTAGTGATAAAGTCAGGCAGCTTCTATCAGTTCTTCAGGTACCAGGCAATTCTACTTTGTCCAATCATTTCTCAGAAAAGTCAAGCATCTTCTCACAACAAAGCAGATGCAAAGCTTTTTTTTTTTTCTCTCTGTCCCTCAGGGCACGGAGAGGTTTCCCCTATGTCACGCTGTAGAGGGAGCCAGAGAGCAATAAATTCAGCTAGCTCTCCTCCAAGCCAATCAACACTCAGCAAAACAATCCCATCTCTCCAATGAGCAGTGCTACCAGCAAAGCAACTAAAACACCTTGTAGGGAAGCAGCTTTCTTCATCTTCTCCAGTGCCTTCTGTCCCTGCCTCCTGGGCTCAGCTTTGTCCTCTTATTTTTCCCTTCCCAATTTTCTTCTGATGACTTCTCTGAATATTAATATCTTGAATCAGTGCCTCCATATAAGCAGTGCCCCATCTCCAATTTATGATCTGAATCTCAACAATTCATCTTTTCTTGTCAGGTATGAATCTCTACAATCCTTAATATGTTCTTTCATAGTCTCTACTTAAAAACTTTAAAACTCTTCAAATAGTCACAGGTACAAGAGCTGACAGATGGCAACACCCTCCGGCCATTATTATCTCAGGGATTTCTTTGCCTTTAAACAGACCCTTTCCCATACATTCATCTCAAGGGCATGTCTACCTGGTCCCAGAATAGTCATTTTTATCTTAGAGGCTGTGTTTCTTCTCAAGTTGGTTTTTATCAAGTTTTTCTTTCACAGATGTTCTTTTTATGCCCCTTCCAGCAACCAAAATGTCCCTATACAAAAGGGACAGTGTCTTTCATATGGAAATATTAGCATATAAAACTGTAGGAAAATGGGTAAGATAATTTGGTGGGTTGGAATTTAAGGAGAGGAGAGCTATTTCATTGTTCATAATAAAATTCCTATCCAACTTTTAAAGCCTAGTTCAAATCCTGCTTCCTGTGTGAAACCCTCACTAATCATCCAAGTGCAAAGGATGATTCTTCTTAATTCAAGTTGTCTATACCATTTATTTGACAAGAAAGCAAAGAGTATTAGATTGGGAATGAGGAGATATGTATTTAACTCCTGGTCCCAAAATGCATTAGTAGTTAGATTATGTATGTCTATGTATATATGTACATACACATATATTCACATTTAATCCGTGGTTTGACCCTTCTGATGATGACAATTGTGCCATATTGTTGAAAAGGCTGGCCCAGAACTATAAGATGAAGGAACTTGGTTATTTTGATGCAAAAGTATGTGTTCCAGGGAGGAATTGTGACCCTCCCCTTAGATGTTATCACATTGGAGCAAAGCACTGTTTGCCTCCTGCATATTATAGCTATCAGGTGTGTGACTGTGGGCAAGTCACTTCACCTTGAAGAGCCTCGGTGTCCTTCTCTGTAAAATGGGGATAATAATGTGTACTGTTTACCTGAGTGTTGTTTTGAGGAGAGTTCTTTGTAAACTTCAAGAGGTTACAAAGTATATTATTTTTATTTACCATATTATAATGAGCAACCCCATTTAGACTCTAGCATCATAGACCCTGTTATGCCATATGAGTAAAGAGAGGGTACTCTAAAGAAAATTAAAAAGAGCAGCTGAACTAGGCCAGCTAAAAATATAGGAGGGTTATCCTTGAGGTACATAATTTTGGGAGCACTAAGGGGTTGGTTGAGATGTCTAAAATGCCTTCCAACTCTCACCCTGTGATCCTAAACTTGATGGACAAAGTTAAGAACCTTTCTCAATCTTCATTCTTTTTCCTTTCTACTGGTCACCATGACTACTTAAAAGACCTGTCGACCCTTGGCCATTCTTTGTCTTCCTCAATTCAGTCCCTTAATGCAGAGGCTGTCTTTTCTGCTTCCAAGCTGTTATATTGCCACCTTCATCCTTAATGGTTCAAAGGCATGATCAGTAACTTTACTATTCAAATCCTTTTAATAGTTTAACTTGTTTTAAAAAATATTTGGATAACTATATTTCTATACTATTCGTTTCCTTTGAAATCCTATGTATTTTATTTTATTCTTTTAAAAATTATTCTGAGAAAAGGTCTACAGGCTTTACCAGACACCCAAAGGGATCCATGATACAAAACAGGGTTAAGAACCTCAGATTTAATCTACTCCCCCACCTTTTTTTTCCTAGCAGATTAGGAAATTGATCCAGATAATGGAAGTAACTTCCTAGGGTCAATGTCTGACTCCCAACTTCTTCTCCAGTGTAATTATACAGTGGTTTCCTATGCCAGACTCTTACCTATTACTCCTTTTACCTCAGTATATTACAAACTTCCTGACCTTCAGGTATGTGGGATGCCCTTCCTCCATCTCTTCCTAGTTAGGACATGCTCATTATTCAAGGCCTACTGCAAAAGTCATCTCCTCCATCCTGCTTTTCCTGACTCCATCCTCACCTGTTTTCATATCCATAGTCCTTTGTAATTTTCCAGTTTGACTTAAACCATCTCCCCCCATTAGACTGGGGCAAGGAACTCAGTCTCATTTATATTTATTTGGATCTCTTCCAGCACTTAACACAATGGACTAATCATGACTAATGCACATCTGTTGAATTGTATTTCTACTTATAGTTTTGGTTTCTGGGCATTCTTCCAATTTAGGGGATTCTGATCAATAAATACTTACAGATTGATAAATGAAGATTACAATATACAGTTCATAAGGTTGTAGGAAAATGTATGTAGAAATGCTATGCATTATAATAGCGAGGATTATTATTGCTTTACCTCCTGCCAAATCCCTACCCTAAATTGGTTACTTCTAGGTGTCTCCCCACAGCTTTGCTGATTCTGTTATAGCAGAGTCTTGGAGCCTGAAATTATGGATTACTCCAGGGGTCGGGACACAGCCAGGGCCATCTTCCTATTCTATTCTTTCCTTCATCTCAGGATAGCTTCCCTTCCCCATGTCAGACACCAGCGTTGCTCGAGGCAGGGGAGAGGGCAGCTGCACCCTTTCCTGGCCTTCCTTCCTCTCTCTTGGTTCTACTTTCACTTTCAGTCTTATACTTAGAGGCCTAAGCTGGAAAGGAGGTGCGTGTGGCAGCGGGCTCGGGCCCCAGAAACTCAGGTACAAGACCACCCAGTCTGTATTGAAATGGAGTGTGGAGGCGGCCAGTGGGAGTGAGGAAGAAGGGACCCTAAGGGGGGTTGGGGCTCCTGGCTTCTACCTGCCCCGTGGCTCCTCTCCCACCTGGGCTGGGGCAGAAAGAGGTGTAAGGCCTAGGCCAGGGGTCTGGATGTGCCTTCCGCACCAGCCTGCAGCATCAGGGGTGCAGGGAGGGTCCGAGCTGGTCAGGAGTGGTGGGGACCCGCTGGGTGGGCAGTGTACCTGCTCGCCTCTCACAGCAGCCCCAATGCAGTGTGGAGCTGGGGTTGGGCGCTCCACGAGTCCGCGCAGGGAGTGGGGAACATTGCTTTGCAAGGGCAGAGCCGGTGGTTCCCGGGAGTACGGGGATGAGTCGGCAGCGCGGCCGTATGGTCGTCAGAGGGGAAGCTTGGACCGTTGCCAGCTCTGGCCTGCACACAGCTCTCGGTGTGGGAGGCATGCCCCGCCTGTCCACTTGGATCCTCCTTCCCTCGGGCCGGGTGCCTGGAAAGTCCCACCGCTGTCCCCATGGAGCCAACCCCTTCCTTGCTATGGCTCAGGTTGCAGATAAGCCCCACGCAGACCTACGTGCGACCTTCCCCCAGATGGATTGCATCTTACTAAGATGCTGCTCCATCGTTAGATGATGTCAGGCCTGGGAAGTAGAAGGAGCTTCAGTCTGGGGCTAGGTAGAAGCCACTTTTGCTGCAGCCGCGTGGCCTCCTGGGAATTGTAGTCTTCTGGTCTTTATTGAGCCAAAGGTTAAGGAGCTCTCATTGCTGGTATGAGGGCATCTCCCTTTCCTCCCTCACCTGTGTCTCCTAGGGACTGGTGAGTTCGATTTTTCCCGTTTCCTCCAGTACTACTTACCTTGGTTTTGTTCAAGTTTAAGTCCTTTGTAATCGTTTTCCAGTTTAGCTGTGAAATTAGGCAGGAGACTTTATAACTACACTTTCTTTTTCCACAAAGGATTAATTAGATTGTCTTTCCTTTCCAACATTTCTCCTCTTGTTCCAACAAGCCTCTCTGACTTTTCTTTTCTCAGTGATTTTCACAGTTAATTCAGTACAGTTTAAAGTCCCATAGCAAAAGCAGAAAGAGCTCAACTTTTTCTTACGGGTTTTTGTTTCATTTTGGTTTTTTGTCTCAATTGAGTGGTTCTCATTTCGGATTTACTAGGTGTTAAATTATATTTCTTGTGGTTCAGAGAAAAGCTACCATAAGTAGATAGATTTGCTTCAAACTAAAGAAAAATTTATTCAGCTGAAGAAAACAAAAGTAAGTGTCCTAGGTAAGGGTATGGTGGGTACATGTTTAACAGTTAGCTCTTTGACAAAAAAAAAATGCAGGTCACACTTTTAAGTTAAATTTGCATTTTAAAATTTGACACAAAGTATTTAAAATTTTTCCTTTTCTTTTTCACGTTATTTTTTATGTGGTCATTACTAACAATCTAGCATATCTCACAATTAATAGTCACAAAGTACTACAATATTCATAAGTAATGTCTTCAATGCTACCTTAACATTTTTGCAAAAGCTTTCTTTTTCTCCTCCTCTTCCTCCCCTTTTTCTTCTTTTTATTTTGCTGACCAAACCTTAAAGATAGCTAATGAGCCCCCTTAAATCTATTTTACTGAAAAGGCCAAGTGAAAATTTAATAAACTGAAAAACATTACCTTCTGGCAGCAAACATGATGAACCTCCAATAAAAATGGTTTCCTCATTTTCCTTGGGGTTTCCAATGGAAAGGGAGAAAAAAATTGTTATTTGAGAATTCATTGATCTTATCTACATGCATCAATGGACCATATGGAAAAGCTTATACTACTTGAAAAAAATCTATGAAACTTGGTAACAGCACCTTATCATTGTCTGTTACATATGCATATATAGCTAAGGCCATTGGAGTCCATCAAATCAGTTTAAGTTAAAGAACCATAACATTTTCTTTATCTCTTAAGACTAAGCCAAGGGTGGGGAACCTGTGGCCTAAAGGCCATGTGTGGCCCTTTGACTGAACCCAAACTTCACTGAACAAATCCCTTTTAGTAAAAGGATTTGTTCCCTGCATCCAAGAACCTAGAAGGCCACAGGTTCCCTACCCCTGCTCTAGGCAATCAACAAAATAATAAATCAAGCCCTGATTTGTATCATTTGCAGATTTTCAAGGTGCAAATGCTCACACTGAAAAATTAACAATTGCCTATTCGAAGCTACTCTCATGTCAAAACAATGCAAAATAAATGCCTCAAAAATAACATTGAGACACCTTTCCTTCTGAAGGCCTGGGGAAACACAGAGGCCTATAAATAAGGGCAGGAGGAGACATTTATTCAGCCGTAAACAAGGTTTTAAAGGATTTAGAACTGAATAGAACCTTAGAGATTGACCTGTCCAACACTCATTTATAGTTGAGGAAAGTCAAGTCTGGAAGAGAAATGACTTGACTGTAGCAGTGGAGGCTTTGAGCCTTCAACATGACGTGTTTCGTAACACCACAAAATTATTTAGACCATGGAGATAAACATTTTTTGACATTAAAACTTCCCCAGGGAGCTTCATTCAAGAGGTATATCTTTCTTGCCCCTAGTTCTGACCCATTTCTGTAGAAAGGTTGTCAGATCTTTGAGTCTTGATCTCTTTTTGTCTACATTCACAGAAAAGCTTGATTAGGGATTAAAAAGCTAATTCTAGTAAAACACTTATTAGGTGGGGAAAAGACCTCAAACTATTAATAGTCTTTCTTTTTCTCTAACTCAATGAAAGTTAAAAAAAAATTTTTTTTACAATTTTTTAAAATTTTTATAAAGAACTGAACAAACATGATCATTTGGTTTTGAAGAGAATAGAAAAAAAAGTTGTATGTGAAGTGTGAGCTTCTGTTATGTAGTTTTAAAAGTAGATATTAAATTTTATGACAGTAACACAATTCCCTGCTTTACTGTGTCCTCTTTTGTGTATTTTTTCTCTCATTTAAAAATTCAGAATTTAACAAATGCCAAGGAAAATGGTCACTTCTGTGTATGTCGTACAACTAGAGAGGATTGTACGTAAATTATAAATCTCTATCATTTATATAGTCAAACAGGACAGATCCCCACATTGTCCACATTATGAAAATTTGTATCTTCTTCTGCAATTTGGGTCTATTACTCCCTGTCAAGAGGGGAGTAGCATGCTCCTAAGTCCTCTGGAATCATTTTTGGTTTCAGTGAAAGTTTTTGATCATTGTTTTAAATCAGTGGTTTTCTGGAAACCCCCAGGAGTCCCTGAGACCCTTGCAGGGGAACCATGAGGTCAAAATTATTTTCATCATATTAAGATGTTTTAATCTCTCATATAGTAAATACGTGTGTGTGTGTGTGTGTGTGTGTTTAACAAGAGTTCCATGGAGAGTGCTCAATAATTTTTAAGCATGTAAGGGGGTCCTGAGACCAAAAAATTTGGGAACCATTGTTTAAATAAACAACTCAAAAGTTAAAAAAGATGAGCAAAATTATTTAAAAACCTTCACTAAAAAGGGCACACTTTTTGGTTCCTTTTTTACTCCACCTCCCAGCTCCACCCTGCCCCTAGAGTTCTATGGGGCCCCAGTGTAGAGAGGAAGAAACTTCTGACTCCTTTTGAAAAGTCTCCTCTTCTCTTCTTACTGAGACTTCAAAGGTATCTGGAATTTTTCCTGTTTTTGCAAGCAGCTGTTAGATGGATAGCTGGCTGCATTAGCACCGACAAAGCTGACTGTGAAAGATGTTTTAGGATGATAGCATGTCAACACCAAATACATTAGAAGCTTCCTCTTAAAAAAAAATCATCAAATAGAGTTCAACCATCATAATTCAACTAAATTAAAAAAACATTTTTTAAGTGCTTACTTAAGGTACTAGGAATACAAAGATAAAGATCAAGCATCCTGTACTGTAAAAGAGCTTGTATTTTACTAGGGAATGCAACTTTATATAGATAAATAAAAGGTGGTATGAATACTGAAAGAGCCTTAATAATGAGGTCCCAGGGAGGGTTTACTAGAAGAGGTGGCAGCTGAGCTGAATCCTGCAGGAAATAAGTAGATATTTCAGGTACAGGATGGCTTGAATGAGTGCACAGCAATGGGAGATGGAGTGTCCAGTTAAAAAAGTGTGGCCTGTGGTGTAGATGGCCACATCTTCAGTAGTTTAGAGGCAACTGAGCTTGTGGTTGTAGGTAGCTGGCAGAGGACAGCCAGGACCTATTCCTCCCATGCCTCCTTTGACTGTCTCCTCTCTCTGCAGATGTGAGGGAGACATGTCCTAGGCTTTGTGTTCTTCAGTGAGGCACATTAAGACAAAGCTACCTAGTAAAGCTACCAGGGAGGCATCTGGAGCAGAGGCATCATGGTTTTGTAGAACATTGGAGTTGAAGCTAGAAGACCTGAGTTCAAATCCTGTCTCTACTACTGATTAATTGTAACACTTAACTTTTCTTGGCCCCAGTCTCCTTATAAGGAGGTTGGAGTTGATGGCCTCTAAAATACTTTTTTGTATTAAATATATGATACTACAAAACTAAATGGCTTCCATAATGAACTTCCTAATCACCTTGAGGAGACAGCTAGGTGGTTCAGTGGATAGAGTGCCAGGCCTGAAATCAGGAAGACCCATCTTCTGGCCTCAGACACTTACTAGCTGTGTTACCCTGGGCAAGTCACTTCACACTGTTTACCTCAGTTTCCTTATCTGTAAAAATGAACTGGAGAAAGAAATGGCAAACCACTCAAGTATCTTTGCCAAGAAAACCCCAAATGGGGTAACAAGGAGTGGGACATGACTGAGATGATTGAACAAACAAAATTCACCTTGAGGAATTCCTAGATCCTTAAACTTAATTAGTTCATAACCAGAGAAATACAATTGAAACTCCATGCTGGTGTCCTTAGGATCGGTTATGTAAACAAAACAAAACCCCATTCTTCTTATTCCCTCATTTTGTATTGTAGACTCACTCTTGATTCTTTCATTTTAAAAGAAAGGATCAATGTTTATAGAACAGGAACGCTAAATAGTACTTGGGGTTAAAACTGAGCATGGCATATATTCTTAACTATGCAAAGGAGGAATGAGGGAGTACTGGATGTGAGGAAATTAAAAAAGAAAAGAACCCAAATCTTATATGTTTGAATTAAGGTGGCCTCTTGGACTAAAAGGAATTGCATTTTTTTTCTAGTGGCAGATGTCATTTACTGTAAATGAGATGGTCCTTTGAGACATTTCACTGGAGTCTGCAGAACTTGGAGAGAAAATTATTAGCAGCACCATCATAATCCATTAGGATGTATGAGTCTGACAAAAATTATGAAATAATTTATGTTAAATGAAATGTTCATTCTTAGAAATAAGCCAAACCAGGAAGGTCAAAGTCTTTCCAATTAATCTGGAGGTTGGAAGAATGAAATGCTAGATTTAACCTGTTATTAATGAGTGAGCATTCGAACAGTCTGGTGAAGAGAATGATAATTTTTGAAATACTAAATACATTTATTCAATAAATATTTATTAAATTCCTACAGAATCAATGAATCTTAAAGTAAGAAGACACCTAGTAAGCAATCATTTGGCCACTGAATACACCCAGGGACTAGGAACTTACTATTTCATAAGACCTCTCCTTTCATTTTTGGAAAGTTGAGCAGAAACTCAGTATTTTGTAGCTGAAGGAGATCTTAGAAATCATCTAATACAAAGCCCCTGTTTCACAAATGAAGAAACTGAGACCTAGAAAGCTAAAGTTACTGAATTAATGCTATTTTTGAATCCAAAGGATTTTTTCTTAGAATTAAAAAGAGAATTGATGAAATATTATCCATTTAAATTCCCTCATTTGGCAGCCAAATGCCTCTCCAAATGGATGATTTTTGTGTTGAATCAGCATATAAACTTATAAAGGAAAAGGGGGAGAGAGTTCATATACATATCGAAAGGAAATTTATTGAAAGATATTCTTTATAGCCATCTGGGTCCTCAGTTGGGTTGGAGACATGAGATGCTGAAAATCTCCAAGAGTGTGCCCTGAGTTCAGTTTCAATGGCAGTTCCAAAACAGCTCTCAGCCATCCTTCATTGTATAGGAATAATCTTATCTCAGACATGTGGCAGTGATTTTTTTTAAACTGATTTTTCCTTAAAATTCCCAGGGGCTCTAGGGCTGTGATGGGTGGGAAAACTAGGTATATTTGTTTTCTGTATGTCAATTGTTAAAATTTTAGTGTGAGCATTTATGCCTTGGAAAATGGCAGGGTTTGATTTATTGCTATGTTGCTTTTCATTTTTTTTAAAGCAATCAGGGTTAAGTAACTTGCTCAAGGTTACACAGCCAGTTATTTATGTTGCTTTTCTAGATTTAAGAAAGTTATAGAGAAAATATTAATAATAATGTAGGTTAAACTCAAATGTTGCACACTTTTCCCCCCAGAGAGCTGGTTGTTAAACATTTACCACCATACCCCTGCCTCCGACACCATATTTACAGTTGGAAATATTCGAGCATTGTAATTGGTTGAAAGAGTAAAGGAGGGGGGAAAAAGGAAAGAGAAGGAGAAAAAAAAAGTCAGGCTAATTTTGTAATCTATCCTCAAGGAGTTAAGTGCCTGTTTTCAGTGTCTGGAGAGCCCAGGGGTTCACCTCTTCAGAGGTGACGGTAAGGATCTCATAAGGGACTACATGGTTAAATAAAGAACAAAGGTGACATTGCAATTTTTAATTTAACTCACCTCCTCTGTGCCAGTCTCTAGGCTCCAAAGTATGCTATAAACACAGTAAAAAGGCTAATGTTCATTCAGGGCCTTTTATTCAGTATTTCCTATGTTGGGATGTATTGCATTTATGAGAAGGGCCAAAAAACAATTACAGCCTCCTTTCACAATCACACGGCTATTAAGTAGTAGATTTGTTGCTATTCAGTTGTTTTTTTCAGCAGTATTTGATTCTTCCTTACCCCATTTGGGGTTTTCTTGGCAGAGATACTGGAGTGGTTTACCATGTTCTTCTCCAGCTCATTTTACAAATGAGGAAATTGAGGCAAACAGGATGAAGTGACTTGCTCAGGGTCACACAGTAAGTGCCTGAGACCAGATTTCAGCTCATGAAGAGGACTCTTCATGATTCCAGGCCCAGCACTGTATCTACTGCTCTACCTAACTGTCCTAAGTAGCAGAACCAGGGCTCAAATCCCAAGTAATACCTGTGGTGTAGTGTATAGAGAAGTGGACCTGTAGGCAGGAAGACTAAAGGATAACCTTATAGACTTACTAGCTATATGACTCTGGGTTAATCATTTAACCTGGTCTGTCTCAGTTTTGCAAACCTTAAAATGCTATAAAAATGCTAGATATTGTTATTATCCGTCACTCTTACAAAGTTTAAATACAGGGTGTCCCTAGAGTCTGGACACACAGAAAATCTCATTAACTATGTATATTTTCAAGAAATGAATAAAATTTTCAACAGCATTTTATCTAACTAGCATAAATTTTAGCTATGACAATTTCATATGGAATAAAAACTTTCATTAGCTATTGGAAACTATTTTTCATTTTTAATGAGATTAATTTAATTTAATTAATTAATGAGATTTCCTATGCATCTCCTCTGTCTTCCTAGGAAATCTCATTTATGCTAATTAAATAAAATATTGAAAATTTCATTAATTTCATTTCTGGAAAATATGCAGTTAATGAGATTTTCTATGTGTCCAGACTTTAGGGACACGCTGTATTTCAAGGAATCCCAGACTTTGTGAGTGTTTGATGCAGATTTCAACCTCTATCTATCTTAAAAAGGTCTTTATGGTTTTCCATGGCAAAATAAAAATGAATCAAATGGTGAACAACTCTGGTGATGTCTCTCTCCATTTATCTGAGCTGTCTCTGAACAAAAGATATGCTTACCAGGTAAATACTCAATAGCCTAACCTTCCATAAGTTGGCATGATCTCTGGGCCATGATGAGGCATCAGAGAGGTTTAGTGAATAATTTTAGTGGTTACAAAATGTTTTTGTTTATTGAATCAAGGTCTTCCTCTTTGTTCTTTACCACTACTGAGCCTGGTTCTTCTCTCTATGCACATCAGAAAAAGTCAAATCACTTACCTACATATTCACGTACAATCTAAGCCTTGTCTTTGGTTAAGCATGCTCATTTCTATCATCTGACCCTTGGTTTCATTCATGGTTTCATTCCATCTCACCATTCTGGACACCATCCTCTGAATTTTTCCTAGACTATCCTAATATTTGGCACTTAGAACTGTACATAGTATTCCAGATGTAGTCCCAGTACAGAGGAGCTGTCAATCAATCAACAAGCACTAATTATGTTGAGCTCTGTACTAGTTACTGGAAATTCACAAAGACGAAATGAAGTAGTCCTTTCCCTCAAAGAACTTATGTTATATCAGGGGAGATGATTTGCACATAAATAAGTATGTAAAATACCTGCAAAATAAATACAAGATGCATTTTTTTTGGGGGCGGGAGAGTACTAACAATTGGAAAAGGGGATCAGAAACGACTGATGTTACTTGAGCAGAGTTTTAAAGGAATCAATAGATTCCAAGAGGCAGAGATGATGTAGGAGCACTGTGTGTGAGGTACAGATGATGGACCATAGGAAATCACACTGGCATATTTTCAAGAAATGAAATGAATGAAATTTTCTTTTTTTTTGCTTTTTGGAGGGGGAAGGTAGGGCAATTGAGGTTATGTGACTTGCCGAAGGTCACACGGGCTAGTTTTGTGTTAAGTGTCTAAGGCTGGATTTGAAATCAGGTCCTCCTTGACTCCAAGGCAGGTGCTTTATTCACTGTGCCACCTAGCCACCCTGAAAGAAATTTTCCACATTTTATTTAATTAGCATGAGTGAGATTTCATAGAAAGACATGGTAAAGCATAGGAAATCTAATTAATTAATTAATTAAATTAATCTCATTAATATGGAAAATAGTCTCCAATAGCTAATGAAAGCTTTTATTTCATATGAAATTGTCATGGTTAAATTTATGCTAATTAAATAAAATGTTGAAAATTTCATTCATTTCATTTCTTGAAAATATGCATAGTTAATGAGATTTCCTATATGTCCAGACTTTAGGAACATTGTATAAAGTTGGAAGGATAAGCTGGGGCTAGATTGTGGAGGATTTAAGAAAAGGTAAACAAAGGAGATTATATTTGATTTTAGAGGCAATAATCACCTCTCTTGTTTGGGAAACTTTTATTTTAGTATTCTTAGACTCCAGTTTAGTGCATTAGATACCACAGGTGCTTAATAAATGTCCATTGAGTTTAGTTGAATTATTCTGGATACCATTTTGCTTTTATTAATGTAGTTTAATGTCTCATTTGGCTGCCACTGCTGTTGTTGAATAGTACCAAACCTGAATCTCTCTAAAATTCCCAGGTCTTAATTATGTGAAGAGCTTTTATAGCTAAATTTCTCCCCACCTATTTTTTTTAAATTTTTTTTGAACCCAAGTTCAAGAATTTGACATTTATATATAAATTTCATATTGTTAGATGTGGTCTCTTTTTCCAACTGGTCAAAATTTTAGGTTCCTCTTCTGTTAGTTGTCTCTCGTACCTCTTTGTCATCTGAAAATATAATCAGTATTCCCTTTGTCAATTGGGTGAAACCCAACCCTCAAAATGCAGAGGAGTCCAAGCTGGGTTGAAAGAAGAAAAGTTTTATTAGGAGGAAAATTAGATTCTAGTGCTACCCCCCCCCCCCCCCCATACAAGGTATAAAGGAGTCCATAGCCCAGGAGAGTGAGGGAAGAGTTATGCTTGAAAACCACAAAGGGGAGGTCAGGGAGAGGTTGGGAAAAGGAATGGACAATCTTTCCCAGGAACAGGTGGATATTTTGCAGGAACAGTTGACTGCAAGGCTGGTTTGGGCCAGTTTGGGGGTGGGGCACAGCTCAGCAAGGTGAGCCAGTGAATACCAACAAAGGCTTCTGGGAGTGAGCATAAGTTTGGCTCACTAAGGCTCCTGACTGGCTCCTTTCAGCAAACAGGCTTACTCTGTGTCCAGAGCATCTGCCTGGTAAGATAACTCAAATAAAACTGACATATTAATTTTAGGGGCACTTCCACACATTTATTCAGTATCTTAAAGAACAGGAGTAAGAGCAGAGCCCTGTGTCATTTCACTAGAGACTTCCCTCTAGGTCAAGATACATTAACCACAATTTGTTAGTTACCAGTATTTCAGTCCAATCTTGTCAACCAAGCTTGAGCACATCTAATTATTAAGAAGGTTATTTTGGTAGAGGATGTGTAGAGGATAGATTGGAGAGGGGTAGAAATGATGGGGACTATGAGGTTAAGTGACTACTTATTTCTAGTTTGTGACACAGAGTAGAAATCTGAGGAAACCCTAGCTTCTGGGAAAGGAGATTTCAGAGGGTTCAGTGGAAAGCCTTTAGAATTCAAGGACTAAAATACTATAGAAGATGCTTTGATGATATGGAGAAGTTAGTCAAATATGAAATAGCTAGGGATGGATAACCACAATAATAATACAACAATAAAAAGTCAGCATTTACGTAGTGCTCCAATGTTTACAAAATGCTTTATATATATTAGCTCATTTACTCCTCACCAACAACCTTATGATGGATGATTGAAGGAATATGTACCGGGGTAGGGGAGTAGAACACAGCCATCCAGTGCTACTTTCATTGATTCTCTACTGATAGATACAATAACTGATATTTATGTAACACTTTAAAGTTTCCAAAGCCCTCTCCCTACATTCTCATTTGAACTTTACAAAAACTCCATAAGGCAGGTCCTACCAGCATCATCATCTCCAGGTTTTTAGTTTTTTTTTAATAGATGAGGAAGCAGACTCAAAAAAGTTCAATAATTTACCTGTAGTCACAGAACCAGTAAATCTCAGATGTGGGATTCAAACCTAGGTCTTTGGAACTTCAAGACCAAGACTAACACCAGTTTGCCTCACAAGGATATACTGACAATTCAGTCAGCAATAACTGATACTCTTTAAAAACAAGAGAGATGGTGTATCCTTATGAACCATTCCTTCTCCCCTTTGTTTGAGCCTTTGGAAGGAAGGAGAGAATCTGGAAGGTAAAGATTTCCCTAATCAAAGAAAAAGCAGCTCACTAACATTTTTACCAACAGATCCCAGTTTATGGGAGAATCCTCCTAAACAGTTAAAATTATTCTTAACTTAAATGATAATGTGAAATTATGACTTCCTATTTTGACAAATCATCAATATCTTATTATTAGTGATCATCAGAGAAATCAACACTATACCTTACCATTTATCATCAGTGACTGGCACTGATTAATCATTTTTAAAGGGGAGATATTTTATTATGCATTTTGTTTTTACATCACTTTGTTTACAAATATATCATTCCTGCTCCCTCACTTAAAGAGTCAGCCCTTTCAAGACAGATTTTAAAAAGAAAGAGGAAATAAGCAATTCTTGGCACAATGGGGATAGGATGCTGGCCCTGGAGTCAGGAAGACCTGAGTTCATATTTGACCTCAAATATTTTGCTAATGGCATGACTGGCAAGTCATTAAACTATCTTGCTTAGTTTCCTCATCTGTAAAATGGTGATGATAACAGTACCTTGCTCACAGAGTTGTTGTGAGGATAAAATGAGATATTTGTAAAGTGCTTTATAAATGAATGCTTGCTGCTATTATTTTAACTAGCCATGTCTGGCAGTATTTTTATATACAATATCTCACAGCTGTGTTCAAAGAAGTGGGGAGAGAGGTACATTTTTTCAACTCCTCTCTAGAGTCAAACTTGTTCATTATAATTATAGAGCACTCAGTCGTATTTTAAAATTCATTTTGATTATACTATTATATTCATCGTATATATTATTTTCCTGGTTCTGCTTACTTCACATCAGTTCACATCAACCTCCCCATGCTTTCATTTTTGTCTTTTTAACTCTAGTGCCTAATATAAATGGTGTGGTAGGATACAGGAGAATGTATGTAAGACATGCTTTCAAGCTCAATTTGCCATATTAACATTTTCTCCAGCACTTTCTAGACAATCAGCAAAAACAGTAAATCTAGCTCTGACTTGTAGTGCTTGTAGATTTCCTTTGTGTTAAATGTTCACACTGACAATTAACAGTTAGTTCTTCTGGCCTGTTTAAACTGACTCCAACACACTCCTGAATAGATATACTAATCGACCACATGGTAACTGCCTAATAAATTCTTATTACTTCTTTAAGAATTCTCTTTCTATCTATTGCTAAAGTAGCTATCTTATTGAACTTATTCTAATCTATTTTTTGGGTAGGCCCTTTTATATTCATATCACATATCCATTTAGAGCTTACTGTGGTATGTGGTATAAGAGGTTGCTTACTTTAATCATTAAAATCAAATGATTACTTTTAGTAGGTGTTGGAGTGATTCTTCCTAATGGAAAACCTTTCTTTCCTGAATAAAGTACAAGATACATGAAGACAATTTGATTTTTTCTGAGGGATAACTGGTACTTGTGGAGGCAAGTGAGAATTACCTATTGACCCTGATGGGCAGAGGAGGGGAAGCTATCTTTAGTTATGTTTCCTCTATTATTTACATATGTCTATGCTCTCTTTTGCTTTCAAGGGTCTGTGCAAACAGGCGATTTTAGGAGCAAGAACAAGATGGCTTTTTTGCCACTTAAGTTGCCACTTGTAACTGCATCGTCTCTTTTTCCTTCACTGTTGACTATCTTGACCATGTTGGATTCCATGAGGTGCCAGAGCATGGAAACAAATTCTCCAATAGCTTCTAATGGAGCTCCATTTCCTTGGAATAAGATGCGGCTTCCCGACTACATCCTTCCAGTTCATTATAACCTCTTGATCCACGCCAATCTCACCACTTTGACATTCTCGGGAGCCACGGAAGTAGAAATCACCGTCAATCAGCCAACCAGTTCCATCATTCTGCATAGCCAACACCTGCAGATCACCAAGGCAACCCTCCGAGAAAAAAGCCAAGATAATGCGGCAGAGCAGCCACTGACCGTTCTAGAGTATACACCCCGGCAGCAAATCGCACTCGTAGCGGATCAGCCCCTTCAGATCGGACGTGGCTACATAGCTGCTATTGAATATACGGCCACTCTTTCTGATACTTTACGTGGATTTTACAAAAGTTCTTATAGAACGCAAAAGGGAGAAGTGAGGTAATTTTTTTTCTCCAGAATAAGCAAATGAAAAGGCTTCATGTGTTGGCCCCAGTGATTTAAAAAAAAAATTCAGTAAGATTTTCCTTTAAGTTTCCTTCTCTTTATTTCCTCTGTTATTCTTTATTCATGGACTTTGCAGATCAGGAGTGATAGAGTAGGGAGGGAGGAGAGGTGGGGGCATATATTACTTTGAATTATAACCATAAATTCAGTCACTTCCCTTTTCATTTTACTTGGTTTAATTATAGGGTACTAGCATCCACACAGTTCGAGCCAACGGCAGCTCGGATGGCCTTTCCCTGCTTCGATGAACCAGCCTTTAAAGCTAGTTTTTCAATCAAGATTAGAAGAGATCCACAGCACAGTGCTATTTCCAACATGCCATTAGTAAGTTTTTGTTCCTTTTTAATTTACTCTAAGAATAAAAATGAGAAATGAACACAGCCTTGTGGTCCTTCAGTAAGAGCTCACATTCAATCTATGTTTTTATTCTTGTCTATTTTTTAAAAATTCTCACCAAGTTCTCTTTTATATCTTTATCAAATTTGTCTCTGCATCTAGAATCACTCTTGAAGTTAAAGATATCTTAGTAATTTTCCTTGAAAATTGCTTTGCTATTTAAGGGGCATGTCTGGTTGAGTGTCTGTATCATTTCAAGTCACTAATGCAAAATTAGAGGAAAGAAGAGAATGCTTTAGAAAAAAATTGATATAGTTTTAAAAGATTATTTCTTAAATTATTTATAAAAATCTATATAATTAAAAATTAAATTTCAAAATATTTTTTTTCTAAAAATGGAGTTATTTTGCTAAATGGTAGTTTATATTCTTTCTACAGATATATTTTGCAATAAACTGAGTATTAGAGAAACAGAAATAAATGAGTGAAGATATTATTAGCTCCATGTGATGTTGATGTCGTATGAAAATGGGTAACAACATAGTTTTTCCTGAAAAAAGGAATATTTAAGTATGTTTAATCAAAAATCAAAATAGATATGACCAGTGTTTCTTTTAATTTTGTAGTAGTAGGGATATTAGTCAACCAATTAAAGAGACCTTAGAGCTTCCTGCAGTCCATAACCACCTTTGTGTCAGTCTGATGAAGCTTATGGACCCCTCCTCAAAATCATTAATTATTTTAAATGCATAAAATAAAATGCATAGGATCAAAGAGAAAGTCAATTATATTTAAATACAACTACCAAGATAATTTTAAAAGTTCATATACCCATGTTAACAACTCCTGACTAGTCTAACCTCTTCTTTTGACAGGTAAAGAAACTGAGTTTCAAAATAGTTTAAGTGACTTGTTTAAGGTTACATCTCCCATGTCTTAATCCAAGTCTTGATAAAAATGTAAAAAGGACAGAATCAAATTCAAAACTCTACAACCAGCCCCCAGGGAATTCTGATAATAATCATTTCCCCACTAATCCTTAGTCCTTGGACAATGCATGTAAACACACATGTAGTTTAACTAGAATTTTCCTTATGAAATGCTAAAGTGCATATACTAGTGAAAGATAAAAGTATGTGGGAGTCACCCCAAGTTGGTAGTCAATGGAAATTAGTTTAATCAGAGTGTTTTCCTAACACCTAGTGTTGGTGCTAACTGAACTCATTGACTTCATTCTAGGACAATATATACCTCATGAGAGCAGGGATTATCTCTTTTTATTTCTGTTTCCCCAGCTGCCTAGATCTAGACCTTGCATGTGGATGTCACTTAAATGTCGAATTGAGTTGAACAAGGGAAGGAGAGTCTTTTTATTTATTTGTTTGTTTGTTTATTTAATTTTATTTTTTTAAAGCAATTGGGTTTAAGTAACTTGCTCAAGGTTACATGGCCAGTTAGTTATTTTATGTGGGTGCCAAGTATCTGAGGCTGGAACTGATCCTGGGTCTCCTGATGCCGGGCCAGCGCTCTTACTCACTGTGCCACCTGGCCACCCCAAGGGAATGAGATTCTTGATGAGAAGAGGAAGGAAAGATAGTTTAGGAGTTTTCAGAGGGTAGTTTGGGTAAAGTGGGAAGGAAGACACCAATATGTGATAGAAAAGCACAGTGAGAAATTTGAGAATGTCCCAGAGAAAAACCACCCATTACAAAATTTTTGTGTAGGACCACCCTCAGATGCTTACCTTTTTCCCCTAGACTATGTGGGCTATCTTCAAAGGGGCCTCATTAAGCTTAAGGAACCTCATTGACTGGGGCAAGAGAGAGTAGTTGAATTGGCTGACTATTAACAGGAAGAACAGCCAAACTTCTTGATTGGTTCTGCTTAAGAAACTCCCCCCAAGCTCTTTCATCTTTCTCAGTCAGCTAGTTCCATATTGAAAAGGACACGAATTTGTGAGAGACTTGTATGAACAGGATCTGAGAGAGATTAGCTTTAGTTTTCTATATAGAACTAGGGAAAATAAGGTGTGACATTTCTGAACTTTCTCACAAGCTGTTTCTATGAAAAAGCAAACCACATTTCAGCAGAATCAAGGAGCTAGCTCAGTTTTCGTTGGTTCTTCTACTGGCTTCTCCTAGATTTTTCATATTTGCATCAACCATGTGGCTAATTAGAAATGAATGGTTCTATGTGGCTATCTGTATATGTGCATCATACCCTTACTTTTTAAGGCATCTCCATAGATAATGGAAAAGAAAATGAAAGAAACTATAGGGAATATAAGTGCCACATAATAATGATTAATCAATCAAGAAGTATTTATTAAATGTCTTCTATATGCCAGACCCTTGGCTAGGTGTTGTGGATACAGAGACAAAAGTAAAGTCAATCCCTGCCCTTAAGGAGCTTATTATATTCTATCAAATTTTTGATATACCATTTAAAATTGTTCTTTTAGCTTTATTGTGATTCTTTGAAATATTTAATAAATAATCAGGTGTCCTGATTCTAGGTGAAATCTGTGAATATTGCTGAAGGACTGATCGAAGACCACTTTGATGTCACCGTGAAGATGAGCACTTACCTTGTTGCTTTTATTATTTCGGATTTTGAGTCTGTCAGCAAGATGACCAAAAGTGGAGTCAAGGTAAATCTATGGCTGGCAAAACCTCTCCTTTTTATACAGTATTCCCGAGTTGCCATAATAAGTACTCAGCAGATGCTGTTGATTAACAAGCCTCACTGAGGATTGCAAGGCTAGCCTAGAAGTAGATCTTTACTAGTAGGCTTCAGAGTCCCTCCCCAGTAGTATATATTACTGAAGACTGGGCACCCAAGACAACCCTAACTTAGATTTAATTCTCCATTTAATTTTTCTTTGTCTGTGTTTACTGTTGTTGCCATAATGAAAATTCCAGAGGCACCCTCTAACAGAAGCCTACTGATACTTCTTCCTATTGATTGTCTCTTCTTTCCTTATCCCACTAATTAAGAGGATTCTCTTTCTTCTTTTGCAGCCTTGGGAACACAAGTTTACCTCTTTCTTTGTTCCTATTCAATACCCTTCCATTAACAAATTATTTTAAGTGAATTATTATTTTTTGTTGTTGTTATTGCAGTGTGAATGATCTTGGACTGTGTATAAATGAGGCAAATTGTAGGCACATATAGTTGTATAGGTTTATCAGTTTAACACTAATTTGGTTTCTTTCATTAATTTTCACTTTTTATCCCTAGACCTGTCCTCTTAGTTTCTATTTCCTCCCATGCTGAAAATAGAGATTTCTGGCAGTATCTCTGCGTTCAGTTGAAATGTTTCCCCGAAGCTTTGATTTACTGAAATCTCCCCAAGTTTCTCATTTCCTTGCTTTCCTTTTCCTTTTTTTTTAAACTCCAGATCATAATTATCCTAAGCTATCTCTCCCATTAATAGATATGTAAAACATTTATTAAGTTCTTATTTTGTGCCAAGCCTTGTAGTAAACACCAGAGATATAAATTCAGGTAAGCAAGGTACACCCTGCCCTCTAGGGGTTTACATTCTATTCCTACTGAATTTTGTTGGTAATGTGAAGAAATGCTGACCTTTTACATGGGTTCATTTTATAATCTGCCACTTTGCTGAAGTTGTTAATTGTTTCAATAACTTTTTTAGCTGACTAAGATTTTTTAAGTAAACTATCTTATCATCTGCAAAAGGCAATGATTTTGTTTCTATTTTTCCTATGTTTATACCTTCAATTTCTTTTCTTGTTTTATTTCAGCTAGAATTTCCAGCACTATATTGAATAGTAATGGTGATAATGGACATCATTACTTTATCCCTAATCTTATTGAAAAGGATTTTAATCTATCTCCATTATAGATAATGTTGGCTTTTGGTTTTTAAATAGATAGTACTTGTAATATTTGGGAAAGATCTGTTTATTCTTATGCTTTCTAGTATTTTTAAAACAGGAATGGGTGTTATATTTTATAAAAAGCTTTTTCTGTATCTGTTGACATAATCATATGCTTTTTGTTGATCCTGTTATTAATGGCCAATTATGTTTATCGTTATCTAATATTGAACCTGGTCTCTATTCCTAGTATGACAAACCTGGTCATAGTGCATGATTTTTGTGACATGTTGCTGTAGTCTGCTTGATAATGTTTCATTTAAAAATTTTATATCATTTTTGGTCATATTTGGTCTTAATGTAGTTCAGTTGAGGTTTGGGGTTTCAAAGTGTAGTACAAGGAAGGTCAGAGTGCACTAATACAGAACACAGAAAGATAAAGGTGTTAGCAAAGAGAAAATTAAGCCAGCTAGATATATTGAGGGGAGATACAATCAGAAGGGGAGTCAGGGAGAATAGAAATGAATCAGGTCCCTCAGAGATCCCTGGTGAAAAAGGGGCACCCTAACTGGTAAAGCCCAGTGGATTTCTATAAGGTTCTTATCTGAATCAAGCAGGCCCAGGCATTGCAGGAGTGGGCATGAGTGGGGGTGGGTGGTGGCCTAGACCTGGTATGCAGCTAGGTCAAAGTTGAGAACTAGTGCTGAGTCATGCTGGGGGGTGGAGGTAGGGAGTTGGGAATGGACATTTGGGGAATTGGCGACTAGTTGATAATCAGACTCCCAGTTGACTAGAACTACAGGCTTTATTTTGGCAGAGTGACTCGGAGATTAGGGGTGGGGAGGCTATTGAAGCTTTTAAATATTTAAATTTAAATATTAAAAATTTCATTAATTTAAAACTAAAATTTAATTTAAAATAAAAAAATTAAAACAAAAGATTTTAAAGATTAAAATTTTGTTAGTTCTAAGCATTTATTCCCAGTTAATGAGGTTCCCATCTTGACTTCATTGGTAAAATCCCCTCTCTTAGTCTCCCCCCCCCCAACTTGACATTGCTAGCTTAACAAGAATCCCCAGGTTTCCATCCTATAAGGCACTTAACCAATAAGCTTTTATAAAATGCCTCCTTTGTGCTAGGTTCTGTATTGTGTTAGGTGCTGGGGATAAAACAGAGTGAAACAATCTCAGCCCTCAAGGAACTGACCTCCAGATTATATAACTTGCTTTGTGCCCCATCTTTGCCTTTCTGCTTACATATTAGCTAACTACTAGCCATCGATGACTATTCTTTGCACATTTGTCATCTAAACATTATTGTTGTGTGTCACCTGAAGCCATAATAACATTTATTACTTACCTTATAACTTCTATATTTGTCATTTGGAATTTATTTTAATTCCACAAGCATGAATTAAACTCCGACTGTGTTCACAGCACTGTGCTAGGTGCTGGGGATACAGACAGAATGAGAAAGAATGAGCCTTCAAGGAGCTGAAGTTCTCCTTGGGGCAGGGGTGGTGGGGAAGTGGAGTGAGCAATATTTACATAAATAAGTGGTCCTGCTATCACTTGAGGACAGAGTGGACTCCAACACTTAGGGCCATGTGGAAAAGCTTTTGGTAGGAAGTAGCACCTGAAATGAACTTTCTAAGAGGTTGAGATTGGGAATGCATCCAGGCATCAGGACCAGCCCAATAAAATGAATGGAGGAGCAAGAGAATGCCCATTCAGGGAGTAGAAATGTGGTTATGTAGAGTAGAGTAATGTGCAATGTCTGTCAAAATAGATTGAAGCCCAAATGTGAAGGGCTTTAAATGCCAAAATGAGGAGCTAATATTCTTATCTTACAGGTGATAGGGAGCCACGAAAGCTTCTTGAGGAATAAAATAACATGATCAGATGCTTTCAAAGAGTATTAAAATAGAACAGAGAAGTGATAAAGCCCTGACCCAAACCACTTGCAGTAAAATAATGCCCTATCTTTGGTTTGAAGTTACCTGTTCCTTTGTTTGAAAAGCAAAACAGGGGTGGCTAGTTGGTGCAGTGAATAGAGCACTGGCCCTGGAGTCAGGAGGACCTGAGTTCAAATCCAGATTTAGGCAGTTGACATACTTACTAGCTGTGTGACCTTGGGCAAGTCACTTAACCCCCCCAAAAAAGCAAAACCAAAGTACTGCCACATATTTCTAACTGTTTAGCTAGATGAGAAAGAAGCAGCCACTAATTAGATTATGCATAGGATCTGTATTATTTGCTCTGCATATTTTAGAAAGATGGAACAATTATCATATGTCAATCAATCAATTAATATTTATTAAGTATCTACTATATGCTAAGAATACTAAAAGGGGCAAAAGGTCATCCCTGCCCTCAAGGAGCTTACAGTGGAATGGGGGAGACAACAGGCAAACAAATATATTCAAAGCAACTGAGAGTTGTATCATTCTATTATACAGTATTTTTGTAAGTGACTTGGGCTTTGTTATTCTGGAGATATGCACAAATCCAACTTTTCTTAAACCACCGGTTTTATCATCTTAAAAATTTGACAAGTATTTTTTTTTTTCAGTTACTGATGATGCTGGCCACTTACTCATTAGCCTTTTGAATTTTGGATAAGCACTGATATCTCTGGATAGAGGGTCAGCTCCACTTCCTGGATGCAACTGGAAGTGGCTGAATTATTTGATATACTCAAATGCCCTTTTCCCCAGGTTTCTGTGTATGCTGTACCAGAAAAGATAAATCAAACAGCCTATGCCTTGGATGCTGCAGTTACCCTTCTGGAGTTTTATGAGGATTATTTCAACATTCCATATCCTTTACCCAAACAAGGTAAATTTTTAATCAGAGGGATTACAAAATATAGTGTGAGAATGCACCCCAGAGCCCCAGAGGTAGACCAAACTACATAATTACTGGCTCATCACTATCCCAAAGAATGAAAGAATCTGGTGTGTGCATGACATTCTGTACAAATTTCCACACTCTTGCTCTTCGAACAAAATTCGTGTTTGCATGAAAAGCAGATGCCTGTGCAGTTCCTGTGAATCAAAATAAGGAGGCATTCTTAAAGATGAATCAAACTCTTAGACTTTGACTAGTTTATTTTCTTTTCCCTGAAGAAGTTTGTGAAAGTGTATTTCAGTAATATTAGAGAATATGTATTTTCTTTTTTACATGCTGCCTTAAACCTATTTGGTCCAGTATTTATATGAAAAATGAAGTGGTATCTTAAGACAATAATTAAGACAGTTTAGCCCCAAACTATTCACTGTAAGGGGTTCCTTCTACCTAGGAGTGTATAAAATACTATACTCTAAGGACAGAAAGATGAAGTTCAATCAGGAATAACTTTGGGGGCAAGTAGCTGAATTAGATAAAAGGGAGTTGGATTAGGTAAGGGTTAGTTAAGACCATGTGTCATGGACCCTTTGGCAATCTGGTGAAGTTCATGAATCTCTTCTCCCCCCCCCCCAACTTTAATAACATTTCCCCCCAATTACATGTAAAAACAATTTTTAACATTAAAAAAATTTTTTTGAGTTCCAAATTCTCTCCCTCCCTCCTCCTTCCCACCGTGGTAAGCAATTTGTTCTACATGTGTAATGGGTTTAATGTGTGCAATCATGCAAAGAATATTTGCATATTAGTCTGTATCCCTTCTTAGAATACCATTTTTAAGTACATAAAGTAAAATACATTTACAAAGGATTACAAAGAAAAGCTAATTATATTGAAATAAAGCTTTCAATATCCTTTAACAAAATAAGTTCACAGACCCCAGGTTAAGAACCCCCTAAATTAGACGGTCCCTGATGTCCATTTCTTGGTTTTGTTTTACTTTAGTTCTAGTCACCAAAACTTTTGAAGGTTAGTGTGGCCTTGTTAGTTAGCTTGTGACAGAGGAAAGTGAAGTAGTATGTTAAACTCTTATCTTTAGACCTTGCTGCCATCCCTGACTTTGAGTCTGGTGCCATGGAAAACTGGGGATTGACAACGTACAGAGAATCTGGACTGCTGTATGACACTGAAAAATCCTCTGTTTCCAGCAAACTTTGGATCACCATGATCATAGCCCACGAACTGGCCCACCAGGTAATTAATGTGTCTTCCAGCTACAAGGAAGCAAAGAGTGTTTGAAATAATTGCCTGGTAGATTTGGCAGCATTTTTGTAACGTTGTCATTTAGGATTAAAAAAAAAATTTCTTCCTTGAAAGTAAAATTATCACCTTTGCAGGCAACATGGTGCCATGGAAAGAGTATTGAACTTGGAGTCACCAGACCTGAGTTCAAATCTCAGTCTGTCACTTAACTACCTTGGGTAAGATTTTGATCTCAGTTTGCTCATCTGTAAAATGAGGGCATGGATCAGATGACCTTTGAGTCCTTTTTCACTACTGATCTATTGATCACCATTTTTTCTTCCAAATGCTATTATGCCACGTACTTTTAAAGGATACTTCTTTTGCTTTTGATAAATGATTCATAAAAATGCCTGTTAAGCTAGCTTTTTATTGTTGTTCACTTTATTTCAGTTGTGTCTGATTCTTTGTGACCCCATTTTTGAGTTTTCTTGGCAAAGACACTGGAATAGTTTGCCATTTCCTTTTCCAACCTATTTTATAGATGAGAAAATTGAGGCAAATAGATAAAGTGACTTTCCCCGTGTCACATAGCTAATAATTTTCTTGAGGCCAAATTTGAATTTAGGAAAATAAATCTCCTGACTCTATGGCCAGAACTCTATCCACTGTGCCACCTAGATGCCCATTAAGCTACCAATGTTTGAATTAATAGAGATATAAAGTTCTTTAAATATTGACTAACTTCTATAAAGTTTATTACCGACATAACTTTATATGTATATACAGATACATGTTTATCTGTCTGTCCATCTACTTGTAATATGAGTAATATGCATTGTTTTTCAGTGGTTTGGGAATCTTGTCACCATGGAATGGTGGAATGATCTTTGGCTAAATGAAGGATTTGCAAAATTTATGGAGTTTGTATCTGTCAGTGTGACCCATCCAGATTTGAAAGTTGTAAGTAGCATTATTTTAAAAATTGCTTTCTCCATTTTATTGCATTTTTAAAAGATTAGTATAGATGATTTAGTGACCATCTGCTCTAAGAAACCTTAAAGAAAAAGTATATTTTTTCTGCTGGTTAATCTGTTGTGTGATTTGAGATTCATAAGCACTAAAATATATGCCCAAAAGACTGACTCCGACCAAATATGTATTTAAAAAATGAATGAGTTTGTCATTATCATGAGAGTGTCTTTTTATCTTTTAGAATGTCTAATAATTAAATATAATGAATGACTATCAATCTATCGCATGTCATGTTGGTTACCCATCACAGAAGCTTCATATACAGCATCTTTATCCCAGTAGGGACCACATTCTAAATCAAGTGTTTTTTGTTGTCGTTATTGAGTGTAGATTCCAATTTCATGAGTCTCTTCAGGCAAATAAGATTCTTTGAAATCATTGCAAAGATTTAATATTTTATTTGTTATTAGCCAAAATGCTAAGATTACTATAAAGCCCTGTGAATTTTAAAATTAGAATGTATTAAGAAATAGATTGCCAGCCTCAGACCTTGATACTTACTGTGTGACCTTGGGCAAGTCACTTAACTCCCATTGCCTTGCTTCCCCCCTCAAGAAAAAAAAAAAGAAATAGATTGCAGAAGTAATCCTTTTGTTTTAAGTTAAACTTTTGCTTTTTATTATCCATTAAGTACTATGCAAGAAATTTATGTCATTCTCCTAAAGCAAGTTTCCCTTCTTGCTTTTAGAAGAATTATAATCCACACATGGTGGATTATAGGAGCATGAAGAAAGGACCCTGGATTTTGTTTTGTCTATATATCCTCTTGAATCCTACTTTAGGTCTTCTTCAGTTTTCATCTAGATACATGTCATAGCTAAACCTGGCCCTGGAGAAGAGATGAGAAAATGTAACTACTTCCTTGTTGTAGGCCAGCCTCGACTCAGTTTAGCGGTTCAGGTTTGGGATTGGAATGAAATGTGCTTGCAGTTAACAAAAGGAAGTTTGCTTAGCATAGCCTGGAAGGGATACTCAGCAAGTATATAGCATTAGTCCAGTTGGAAAGAGCTCTCCTATCCCTGCATTTGCTGGGGCAACTTGCTGGTGTCAAGCCTGAGGGAGGAGCTTTTGATTCCTATGGCACTAATTCCTGGGCCTCCAGTAAACTCTATCAGAGGCTAGAAATCCAGTTCCCTGGGTCAGTTTAGTCTCAAAGCTAGTTTTGATACTTTCTAAGGACAAATTCATCTAGTTTGTGTGGGGTTAAGGCCTAAAGAAAAGGTAACCCGGTCTGTGTGCCCAGAATCTTAGTAGATGATGCTCACACCACACTCCTTTTTTAGCATAGATAGGAGACTATGGAAGTGTGGTATTACATATACTGTCAGACATGGTTGATTTGAGGGTTGGTTTTGAAGAGTTACTTTTCTCCATCTTTCTTTATAAACTTTTGTTATAAGAGATGACTCTCTGAGCGGGGATATATTTGGAAAAGAAGTTGATGCAAAAACAAGATAGATGAGCTTAAAAAATAGATGTGTGCCACTGGTGATTTTTTTCCATCCTCTCTCATTAGGAAGATTATTTCTTTGGAAAATGTTTTAATGCTATGGAGACGGATGCATTAAATTCTTCTCATCCTGTGTCCACACCAGTGGAGAATCCTGCTGAGATTCGGGAAATGTTTGATGATGTTTCTTATGAAAAGGTACAAAATCTTGCCTCATGGCTTTATATGTGTGAATTTGTATGGAGGTGTTTGTCATGAAAGTGTGTGCAACAGATGACCAGTAAAGATGAATTGTTAACTTTACCTAATGAAGATCTAATCAGCAGCATATATCTAGTTCTGTTCATAAAGCACTTAAGGGATGAAAGGGAGATTATTTCATGATTGAGTTAGATAGCATTTTCAGTATTATTTTGGATATAAGTTTCCAGGGTTGCGTTGTAGTTTATAAAATGCATAGAAAATTCACATTTCATATGAATATAATTACTATTTTTTTGTCACCCTCCATTGTAAAATGTAAGTTTTTTGAGGACAGGAACTATAATTTTTTTATATTTGTACCCCTAGAATCAAGCACAATGTCTTTCCTGCAGTAGACACCTAATAAATGTGTTGACATTAACTGAATTGAGATGTTTTTGGGGGTGGGGGAGGGAAGGTGGGGGTGCAGTATCCCAAGGCTAGTACTGGTTGGCCTTGAGTTCATTCAACCATATCAAGAATCAAGATTTAGTTGGTTAAATCTCTCTCCTTTGTCCCACCATGGGAAATTGGAATGAAAAGTGGATTCCCGAAGCTATCACTAGACTAAATGCCTAAGATAAATAATTTTCCTGGAAAATGTGTTTAACCCATTGAATGTAACCATTTAAGATTACTTTGCATTAACAATTACAGTAGTGATTTAGAAAAAATACAGCTATGGCATGTCCTCTTAAGATCAAACTGAGATGAGTTTTTCTTTTTTCAATTTTCTTGGCAGGGAGCTTGTATCTTGAATATGCTAAGGGACTATCTTAATGCAGATGTATTCAAAGCTGGCATTGTGCAATATCTCCAGAAATACAGTTATAAGAATGCCAAAAATGAGGACCTGTGGAATAGTATGACAAATGTAAGTATCCTTGTCAAAAAGCAAGACTGAGAATTGAAGGGCCTGTTACCACAAGCACCCCATTATGTTAATTGTTGTAAAAAGAACCATATGTTCTACAGAAAGAACAGTGATTTGTGTTTAAAAATTTTTTTTATCAGATTTGTCCCACAGGTGACGCACAAAAGACAGATGGATTTTGCTCAAGAAGCCAACCCCCATCCTCCTCTTCAGTAAGCACTTAGAGCTGTTTTTACCGCTTTTCTGTTTTGTTTTCCGAAGAATAAGTCTATGTCAGGCTTCCTGAGCTAATTTCACCCACTGGTCTATCTCTGGGCAAGAATGAATGTAAATCAGAACAGAAAGATAATTTTTAATCTTTTTTTCCTGAAAAGTTAAAGTAGATTCCACAGTCTCCCTTTGAAATATATTTCATTCATATGGTGTACTTTAACTTCATCCTTCAAAAAGGGATGAATATCCAATAGCATCAGTCGTTAGTAGGTCAGTACCATTGTGTCACGGTGGCAGGATGGTGCCAGTGGACACAGCACTGGACTTGGACCAGGAAAACTCATCTTCTTGAGTTCAAATCTGGCCTCAGACACTTACTAACTGTGTGACCCTGGGCAAGTCACTTAACCCTCTTTGCCTCAGTTTCTCATCTTTAAAATGAGCTGGGGAAGGAAATGGCAAACCACCTCAGAATCTTTGCCTGGAAAACCCTACATGGAGTCATGAAGAGTTGGGCATGTCTGACTGTGTTGTGTTGTTCATCCTTTGTTCTGAAAAAGGACCAATGACATGAGAGTTATGTCTTGACTTGCACATAAATTGGATTTACGTAAGGTAGAGGTGTGCAAAGTCTTGAACAACAAAAACAATAATGACTACATGAGTAAATCTAATTTACTTGACTATTAAAATATATAGAAATCAAACTTTTTATTATTATTAATTTATTTTTAGTCTTCAAAATTCACTTTTATAAGATTTTGAATTCTAAAATTTCGCCTCTTCCCTCCCCTCCCCCTTCCCACGACAGCATGCAGTTTGATTCAGGCTGTACATGTACTAACATATTAAACATATTTCCATGTTAGTCATGTTGTGAAAGAAGAATCAGAACAAAAGGGAAAAACTACAAGAAAGAAAAACAAAAAAAGATAAAATAGTATGCTTTGATTTGTATCCATAATCCACAGCTCTTTCTCTGGATGTGGATAGCATTTTCCATCATGAGTCTTTTGGAACTGTCTTAGATCATTGCATTACTGAAAAGAGCCATGTCTATCAAAACTGGTCATTGAACAATGTTGCTGTTACTGGGTATAATGTAATCCTGGTTCTGCTCACTTCACTCAGCATCAGTTCATGCAAGCCTTTCTAGGTTTTTCTGAAATCTTCCTGCTCATTGTTTCTTATGGATCAATAGTATTCCATTACATTCATATGCCACAACATTCCCCAATTGATGGGCATCCTCTCAGTTTTCAATTCTTTGCCACCACAAAAAGAATTGCTATAAATATTTTTGTACATGTATCATAAACTTTTAAGAACTGCTCATATGGTATTCTCTGGTTATCTGAAGACTTTTAAGTCCAGATTAAGCATTGCCAGAAGATTTGCTGATTCCTGGTTTTTTTCCTTTTACTCTACTTTTCTCCCCCCCCCATTTCTTTAGTATATTCATGCAATGATTATATTATCAGTAATAATAATAATAATAACTCTCATTTAAGCAGTTGAAGGCATCCTTCATCCATCCTCTCATTTGATCCCCACACCAACCCTGATATAGGTAGTATAAAGTATTATTAACTCCATTATTTTCTATGAGGTAACCAAGTCTCAAAGACGAACTCACTTGAGGTCACATAGCTAGTAAGTAGCAGAGAGAGATTGAACTGAGATGCCCTGACTTTAATTATAGGACTCTTTCTACCAGTCTTCACTGGAGTTCTCTAGTTTGCAGGAACCTCTTTTCAATTGTGTGCTGTCTACTGAATAAATATTCTTTTAAAGCTTTGTTAGCATTAAGAACATAACACCTTGTGAGCTTGCTATAGTTTAGAAGTGTATGAAAACCGTAACTATTCCCTATCACCTTCCATGTATTGATTTTAATAGAATTATGCCTTATAGACCTAACTGGTTTCTCTTTTTCATTGACCATGATCATCATCTGTTGGTCATCCCTTTTTAGCATCATTTAGTCTGCATTAATCTTTCTTTTGAGCTGAGTCCAAGAGAATATTTTGTCTGTTTATAATTAAATAGCACTGGCGCCAGGAAGTTGTTGATGTAAAAGCCATGATGAACACATGGACACTCCAGAAAGGGTTTCCACTCATCACTGTCACCATGAGAGGAAAGAATGTCCATATAAAGCAAGAACTGTATAGGAAGGGAACCAGTCACTCTGGGGAAACTGGGTAATGTTTATTCAATGTAACTTATTTCATTGTTCATGTAATGTCCAAGTTGTACACATGATTCTTGACTTGAAAATGAAATTTCCCTCCCTCTGATAATTTTTTATAGTTTAACTATTTCCATTACATTAAGTATGTTCTTTGATTTTAAGTAACCTCAGTTAAAATGGTTAGTACTGACATTAAGTGTTCGATAGGAAGGAGGCAAAGATTGTTTTATTTCATCTTTGTCTCCTCAGAGCCTAACACAGTGTCTGTGATCTAGTAAATAAGCTTAATAAATACTTGTTGAATTGAATTGGATTGAGGATAACTTGAAGTCACGTTTGCATCTGGCAGTTGCTGTTGAAATATAATGACCCATTTTGAGAAGAGAGCTCAAGAATGGGAAATGCACTGGTGTGCATTGATCCAAGTTAATTCCTGATCCCTGTATGGAAAACTGGTCAGATTTAAGGGTCTCTTTTTGCCAAATTAGTTCTACCTGGGATCTCACTGGAAACAGATATTGCATTTTAGTTGACATTAGATAAATCCTCTCCTCCTCTTTCTCTTTTTCTTTCTCTATATCTCTGTCTCTTTTTCTCTCTGTGTGTCTGTCTCTCAGCATGATAGCAAATGAATGGCCTGTTAGCTTTGAATACTCATTTTAGGTCAAGTTTTTGCTGGAATTGTTCAGCATTAATCGATAGGACTTTCTGATGCCTCCAACATAAATATCATTCAATTATTAATTATTTGCTATGTGTCAGGCATTGTGATAAACTCTGGGGAACTCTGCTAAATGATAGAGAATATGCCAATGACATTTTGTATGACTGACCATAGCAGTTAACTATATTAATCCCTACTAAAATAACCAACATTCCCTCGCTTTTTTTTAGGTACTTGTGGCATGTTCCACTGTCATACATTACCAGCAAATCAGACAAAGTTGAAAGATTTTTGCTAAGAACAAAAACAGGTAATTTGTTATTGAAGTGACCAATCTAATTTAATGAGAAGCCCTTGACAAAATGTTTCTGAGGAGTTAATTTTTCTTCTTTAAAATAGAGTCTTCTTTTAATGGTGTTTCACTTTTTAACATCCATTTTAATCAGGTCTTTGGCCTTTTACTTAAAGTGAGGAATTTGAGGTTAAAAACCATATAGCTGAAAAAAAAGCCAAGTTCCCGTCAGACAAGTCTTAAAAACATTGAGTGATATATTGATGGCAGTGGTAGGATTTCTAGTGGGAGTGTCTGAAATCTTTGATCGCATTGCTGTGTTATAACTTTTTATTTGTACACTAAGAATAGGTTGCATTTTCTTCTTGATCTCTTAAGTCTTGGGACGTAGTAGATTAGAACCAGTGCTAGATATTTTCCATTGAGCTGATTTTTCCTGGTTTCAAGAATAATGATCTATTGCCACTTCTGCAGTGTCAAACCCACTCCGGATGCCTTCTATGTCCCCTTGCGTCAGTTAAGATCGGTCCAATAGCGAAAGAAAATAGAGCTATAATTTATTTTGTTTGTTATAGATGTCCTCATCCTCCCAGAAGAGGTAGAATGGATCAAATTCAACGTGGGAATGTATGGCTATTACATTGTACATTATGAGGATGATGGATGGGAATCTTTGACTGGCCTTTTAAAAGAGAAACACATGACGATTAGCAGCAACGATCGGGCGAGTCTCATTAACAATGCATTTCAGCTTGTCAGGTGAGTAACATATACAATGCATGCCTCCGTTTACTTTTGAAATCAAATGCTATTGTAATACCTAGTGTGTTTGGAGAATGATTCCTCAAGGCACAAGGTACTTGGGGAGTACCATATCTGCCCACAACCATACTTTATATTTCCCACCAATATGTTTATCATTATTAGTCAGCTAGAGAACATAGTTTGTTCAAAGTAAAAGTCCTTAATGAACAAACGTGGTAAAGAAAAGTGACAGGAAAACATTTACCCCATTAACCTGGGGCACAAACACATTTTTGATGGAGAGACAGGACACACACAGAAGCACATACAGAGAGGCACGTATGAAGGGAATTCCTGTGGCCAGAGCACAAATGTGGAAGGTCAGCGCATGCCTCCAACTCTGCAGGGCCCTTGATGCCTTCTTGTGATGTAATCATTTTGCTACTGCTAGGCCTAAGTCCTTTTAGTGTCTGACAAGTATAGTCTCTGCCAAACACTTCTCCAAAGGATGAATTGTCTCCATTGCACACTGTCAGTCGCAGTTTCACTATGACGTGGTGATAGGGGGTTCCTCTCTACTTCTGGCTTTCCTCAGCTTCTGCTGAAGTCCTTAGTAGAACTGTTATGCTCTTTTAAAGTCCTAAGGCTTTTAAGTCAGAAGTCTTTAATATCCAGTCATTAGGCTAGGGGGTCAAACAAAGCCTTTTTTTCCCTTCAAAGATTGGTGAGTTTCTTACAGTCTTCTTATTTCCACAAGGCAATACTTTTTCTCCTTATACCAAGTTCTTTAGGACTTAGAGGAGTCTAAGTCTAGTTTGCTAGCTGGTGCCTCCAGGCTCAAGTATGTTTTTTTTAAAATTTATTTGTTTTTAGTTTTCAACATTCATTTCCTTAAGGTATTGAGTTTTAAATTTCTCCACCTCCCTCCCCACCTCCTTCCCTAAGATGGCATGCAATATGATATAGGCTCTACCTATACATTCATATTAAACAGATTTTCACGTTAGTCATATTGTAAAGAAGAATTAGAGTCAATGGGAGGAACATGAGAAAGAAGAAAAGAAACTAAACAAATCATACACTTTGATTTGTATTCAGACTCCATAGTTCTTTCTCTGGATGTGGACAGCATTTTCCATCATGAGTCTTTTGGAGTTGTCTTAGATCCTTGCATTACTGAGAAGACTTTCTTTTCTCACAACTTTACTCTTTCTTGGTGGCCCATAGGTGTTAGTATTGTTGTTGTTTAATGGAGGAAGGCAAAAGTGATAAGTATCACAGTTAGTCATCGCATAATGTGGCTATTCCTGTGTACAATGTTCTCTTGGTTCTGTTCATTTCACTCAGCATCAGTTCATATAAGTCTTTCCAGATTTTTCTGAAGTCTTCCTGCTCATCATTTCTTATGGAACAATAGTGTTCCATTATATTCATATACAACAATGTGTTCAACCATTCTCCAATTGATGGGCATCCCCTCAATTTCCAACTCTTTGCCACTACAAAAAGAGCTATTATAAATATTTTTGCACATGCGGGTCCTTTTCACATTTTTATGATCTCTTTGGGATAGAGCCTTAGAAGTGGTATTGCTGGGTCAAAGGGTATGCTGTTTTATAGCCCTTTGGGCACAGTTTCAAATTGCTCTCCAGAATTAGTGAATCAGTTTACAACTCCACCAACAATGCATTAGTGTTCCAATTTTCCTACATCTTCTCCAGCATTTATAATTTTCTTGTCAAGTCTGTTTTTTTGAATACCATTTTGTGGTCACTGGGTCTCTTCCTTGAAGACTTCACTCTAACTTAGGGTTTATATACTCTTTTTCTCCCCCTGTTTTTGAAGATTTTTATTGTTGTTCAGTTGTTCAGTCACATCTGAAACTCTGTGACCTCATGGATCATAACATGCCAGGTCCTTCTATCTTCTGCTATCTCTCAAGGTCTGTCCAAGCTCTTATTTATTACTTCCATTACAATATCTATCCATCTCATCTTCTGCCATTCCCTTCTCCTTTTGTCTTCAATCTTTTTCAACACCAAGGTCTTTTCCAAATAGGTCCTGTCTTCTTATTATGTGGCCAAAGTATTTAAGCTTCAGTTTCAGTATTTGTCCTTCCAGTGAATGGTCTGAATTAATTTCCTTTAAGTATTGACTGATTTGACTTTCTTGCTGTCCAAAGGATTCTCAGAAGTTTTCTCTAGCACCACAATTTGAAAGTGTCAATTATGTAGTGCTCAGCTTTCCTCATAGAACAGCTCTCATAGACATATATTACTATTGGAAAAACCATAGCTTTGACTATGTGGATCTTTGTCAGCAAGGTGATGTTTCTGTTTTTTAGTATGATGTACAGATTTGCCATAGCTTTCTTTCCAAGGAGCAAGTGTCTTTAGTTTCATGGCTACAGTCACCATCTGTGGTAATCTTTGAGCCCAAGAATAAAAAATCTGACACTGCTCCCATTTCTCTTTCCTCTATTTGCCAAGAAGTGATGAGACAAGTTTCCATGATCTTAGTTTTTTTAATGTTAAGCTTCAAGTCAGCTTTTACACTCTCTTCTTTCTCCTTGATCAAGAGGCTTCTTTGAGGGCTAGCCCATACCTAATCATTCTCTTTTTTTGTAGTGACTACTCTCCCAACAAACTTTCAGGGCCTTCAGTGTATGGGATTTCTCAGTTTTTCAATTCCCAACCCCCCTTTGTCCTTCCATGTGGAGGATGGGGAAAGCACAAAGTCAGAGTCAAGTCCTGGGGGTCAAGTTATCATCTCCCAGTTTAGTCATATTTCTGCTTAAAATTAAAAAATATATACATATTATATAAAAATATATCAAAACATTATAAAATTTATTTTAAAATTTATAATGTATTTTATTTATTAAATATATTTGTAAATAAAAACAAACATATCAATATTATATATTTTAAATCATATATATGTATATATTTTAATCTGTCTATTTATCTATTTTAATCTGTCCTTTTGGGCTTGACTTTGTGCCTCCCCCATCATCCACATGTAAGGGTAAAAGGGTTTGTGCGCGCGCGCGCACACACACACACACACACACACACACACACACACACACACCCCTTCATCAGGGTTTTGACTCCCTTACACTGTCTCTATTGCAGAAGCAGCAACTTACCTTAAGCTAAATACAGGGTTTACTTAATGAATATACAAACCAAGTCTCAGTACTTATCTAAGAAGGGCAGGGACAAAGGAAGGGGGAAGAAATAAGCATTTATATAACCCCTATTCTGTGCCAGGTACGATGCTAAGTGCTTTATACATATCTCATTTACAATTCACAACAACCCTGGGAAGCAGGAGCTATTATTATCCCCACCTTACATTTGAGGAAATTGAGGCAAATAGAGATTTGAGTGCCCATCTAGGAAGTATCAGATTTGCACTGAGGTCTCCCTGACTCTAGGCCTAGTGCTTGACCACTGTGCTACCCTAAGAGCCTCAGCAGGACAAATGCCTTATTTCTCTGTCCTTCCAATTAGGCCTTAGCCTGAATGGGGAGGAAATGACCTTTACCCTTTCTTGGTGGCCTGTAGGTGTTAGTATTGTTGTTGTTTAGTGGAGGTAGGTAAAAGCAGCTGAATGTGCCAGTTTAGGCTGAACCCCAGGTCCCTTTGAATTCTCCAGTCATGAGTAGGGAAATAAGTCTAAACACAGGTTTTGGGAGAACTCTGCTGGAGTTACAGGCTGCAGCGCTTGTGGATATTCATGAATTACTCCAGCAGTTTTTGCCTGTGTGTGTCTCTCCTTCCTTAGGTGAAGGGCTGCATGGCTGTAATTCAGATGCCTCATGATGAAAAGAGGCAGCTTGATTGCTAATAATTGAAGTTTTTTTCTTTCTTAGTTCTTATAACAAAATGAGTTTGCTTGTGCTTAACTTGATGCCTGTGTATTCATAGGAAAGAGTAGACATTTTCATCTCTCTCATTGGCACCTAAAGGTTAGAATGAAATATTGTCCACCAAATTCAGAATGACTCGAGATAAATACACAGTAGTGGATAGAGGGATGAACTTGGGAGTGAGGAAAACCTGGGTTCAAATCCTGCCTCAGATACTTACTGGATGTTTGACCCCGGGCAAGTCTTAATCATTCTGTGTCAGTTTTCTCATCTGTAAAATGAAGGGTTTGGACTTTATGACCCGTAAAGTCCTTTCTAAATCTATGATACAATATCCTGCTGAGTGGCACCTCACATTCCCATAATTTTGTTCTTTCTGGTCCCAGTTTTTCAGCTTAGGTGTCACCTCCAGTCCTAGGAAGCCAGGTCATAAATGAGATTTCATAGAAAGACATAGAAAACACTTAGGAAATCTCATTAATTAATTAAATTAAATTAACTTCATTAATATGGGAAATAGTTCCAATAGCTAATGAAAGCTTTTATTCCATATGAAATTGTAATGGCTAAAATTTATGCTAATTAAATAATATGCATAGTTAATGAGATTTCCCATGTGTCCAGACTTTAGGGACACCCTGTAGAATCTGTTTGGTTTCCTTTTGTGGTCTTGGAGGTCTACCATCTGAATTACAACTACCACAAACAGGCCAGGACCAAATCATCTGGGGGTGAGGGACAACGTGGCATCTATTGATTGAATTATTTGCCTTGTTGCATTGTCTTAGTGTCAGTATTCAAGAATGAGGCTTTTGTAACTTGATCCAATCCCTTGGGAAGGAAGAAGAGGACCCACTTACTTCTAAGGACACATACTTTGAAACCACTTTTAGCTTTGGGGAGACCCAGGCCCACCTCATGCTTTATACATATACTTACCTGTATCCTGTCTCTGGGTCAGAAGAGTGGTTTCTTTGATTAGTCTTCCTAAGGAACTTGTTGAAATTCTTGAGTTTATAATTTCTAACCTAAATTTAATTGATGGATGGGAGCTGACATGTGCCCATTTTGTCTTAACCATCAATTGTACCTATAGAAATTTTCTTCAGACTATAGAAGTGCCAGACAGAAAAGATTTGGAAAAGAAGTTACCCAGAAGGGGGTGAGGGGCAAGACAGGTACAATTTCGCATATAATTTTCTGTCCTTTTTTTGTATATTGAAAGGCTCATGTTTGTTTTGTCAAGTTCACATTAAAGAAAACTTTTTAACTTTAAAAAAGAAAATGATGAACTGTTTGGTCAGAAGATGATAACGTTGTCTATTGAAGCAGCAAGCTGAGTTCTTAGAATTTTTATTGGCAATCATTTTTTCTTTTGTTCAGCATTGGAAAATTGTCCATTGAAAAAGCTTTGGACCTATCCCTGTACCTGAAACATGAGACTGAAATTATGCCTGTGTTCCAAGGTTTGAATGAGCTAACTCTTTTCTATAAGTTAATGGAGAAAAGGGATATGGATGATGTAGAAACTCAATTTAAGGTAATAACCCTTTAGCTATATGGCAATGGAATGCTTTTTTAAAGTTACAAAAATATTTATTCTTAAAAAGTTTGGAAAGTGTTTTGTAAACCAGAAGGCACTCTATAGATGTGAGCTCCTACTATCACCAGTCATAACCCAGTGTGCAAGACTTCTGAGTCAAAATTAATTCATTGTCTTATCTATCTCTACTAAATGTAAGCTCCATGAGGCTAGTGGCTCTCATGCTTTTATATTTGTATTCCCCAGATTTTTATTTTATTTTATTTTTTGCTTTTTGGAGGGCAGTTGGGGTTAAGTGACTTGCCCAAAGTCACACGGCTAGTAAGTGTGTCAAGTGTCTGATTCCGGATTTGAACTCAGGTCCTCCTGACTCCAGGTGCCGTGTTCTATTGACTGCGTCACCTAGCTGCCCTCCCCAGCATTTTATATAGAACTTTGCACATAGTGCTTAATAAAGCACTTTAAAGTTCATTCGTTGATTGATAAAATCATTGATTTGACCTTTAGGAGCACAATGGTATATTTCTATTAAATGGTAGGTATGATCCTGCTCTGTTTCTCATAGATACATTTAAAATTTTTTATCCAGTATCTTTCTTTCATTGGATTTGTTTTAGTCTGCATTAATTTTCTGGTTGCTCTAGAACTAAAGAACATGCACCAAATTTTTCTCATTACAGAAATGATTTATAACTGCTTCTTCCAACACCTTATTAAAATATAAGCTTCCATTTTAATAATTTTATTAGTTATCCAATCCAGATGGTAATATCATACTGATTTTTAGGCAGCTTTAGAGAAAATGAATATTGACATAATATTATTATTTTTTCCCATTGCTTTGGTAGTTAATGTATCAACAAAAGAAGTATGAGACATTGAAAATTAGGGATGAATGAAACAACATAAAAAATCTATCACAGGGGTCATTGAACTGGAGTTTGTGAACTTGTTTTTTTAAAAAAGTTTGATAATATTTCAGTATATTTGGTTTCCCTTGCAATCCTACATATTTTATGTGTTTAAAAATATTATTACAAAAAGGGGCCCTTGAATCACAAAAGTGGTTCATTTGGTAATGAGAAAAAGTCAGATTCTTAGCCATAATAATGTTAATGCTTGGTGCTGTACAACACTGATGTTTCCCTCCCTGTGATCTCCCTAGGCTTTCCTCATCAGGTTGTTTCGGGGCCTCATTGATAAGCAGACATGGACAGATGACGGCTCAGTCTCACAGAGAATGCTACGCAGCCAGCTCCTTATGCTTGCTTGTGTGCACCAGTACCCACCTTGCGTTCAGAAGGCGGAAGACTTTTTCAAGAAATGGAAAGAATCCAATGGAAATTTTAGGTCTTTTGTCATAGAATTAACCTACTGATTCATTCCCCCCCTGCCTTTTGCTGGGCAAAAAGCTTATTTAAAACATACACACAAACACACACACACAGACTTTGCACCCCAAACATAGCCAAGCCTTCCCTTTTTCTTCAGATGGAAGGTTTGGCTTAGCTAGCCTGTACTTCTTGAATCACCCAAATACAGTAAGTGGGAGCATCTTCACATATCAGTTAAATATCTTGCTCTTTGTCATTTGTAAAGTAGTTTTTTTTTGGCTTTTTTTGGAGGGCAATTGGGGTTAAGTGACTTGCCCAAGGTCACACAGTGTGTCAAGTGTCTGAGGCCAGATTTGAACTCAGGTCCTCCTGACTCCAGGGCCAGTGCTCTACTCACTGTGCAACCTAGCCACCCCTGTAAAGTAGTTATTGATAAATTATTCTCTTCATGAAGACTCCTAGGAACCCTGAGAGGCAAGGAAATTTGCTTCTGGTGTTGGATCTTCTGGTCATGTCAGCCAAAATTATAGCCCAGCCAAAATTATATGGACTGGACATATGGTTTCATTCATATGAAGAGGAGGAGATTCCTTCTACCAATGCAGGCCAGCTCCTGCCCCCAATGTACAACTTACATTGCCTGGGATCTTGAGCAGTTAAGGGACATGCTCAAAGCACCTCTTTTTTTTTTTTTTTTTTTGCCTTTTTGGAGGGCAATTGGGGTTAAGTAACTTGCCCAAGGTTACACGGCTAGTCACCTAGCCGCCCCACTCAAAGCACCTCTTTAAGGTGTTGGTCTCTGAAGTCTTTGATTGCCCAGTCTTATTGGTGAAAAAAAAAAGAATTTGGAACATGTGTCCCCAATATACATATATTTACTTATACATTACACATGTAAACTACTAATAAAACTTAAAATAGAAAGTTTTTAAGAGGATGAGATGAAGATGAAATTTTTGTAGAGGTGAGATAGTAAGTCACTGGTTTTTATTGAGTGTACTGACATAGCTAGATCAGCACCTTTAGGAATTTTCCTAAAAGTTTCCCTTTGGTAGCTGTGTGGATAAAGTGATAAAAGATGTAGGGCAGGGAAACCAATTAGATGATCATTACAGTAGTACAGGGAAAGTGATGAGGGTCTGAACTAGGGTGGTGGCTATGCAAGTAGAAAGAAGGGGACAGATGCTAGAGGTATGGAGGTAGACCAATTGCCTTCCAAAAAGGCAAGAAAAAAATCATGGTAAAAGACAAAAATTCATTATATTCATTCACTAAATACTTATTGGTCACCCAATCTACAAGGCACTGTGTTTGGGTATGCATCTCTGCAACATACATCAGAAACAAAAGAAAACAAAGCAAGAAACCAAATAATACAGTGGGAAAATTTGATCTTCCCATAATTTGTCATTATTACACATTTGTTATGTATTTAAACCTGATTAAATCTAATACTCTTACAAACTGTCTTCTTATTTTTGCAGCTTACCAAATGATGTGACCTCTGCAGTGTTTTTTGTTGGGGCACAGACCACAGAAGGCTGGGACTTTCTCTTTGAGAAGTATCGGTTGTCTCTGTCCAGTACTGAGAAACACAAAATTGAATTTGCCCTCTGTTTTAGCCAAAATAAAGAAAAGCTTCAATGGTGAGCAGTTTGCCCATTTTTGGAATGATAAAGGGAATTAGATTAGGTTATGTTGTCATAGCTTTGGTTTCCTTGGGTACTGCTGGCTTATTTAGTAGCAGAGAGCCATACACACATTGTACTATTAGGACAAATCCTTTATAGCATCCAATCCAATGTGAAATGGAAAATATAATGAATGAATAATTTCAGAGACACTAGACAGCAATGTTTGATAGGTGAGTTTCTCTTTAAGCACCCTCTAAGCAACAAAACATCATGATTCACCCATCTTTAATTTGGTCTCCCTTCCTCAAGTGTTTCCCCATTCTAGTCCATCATCCTCTCAGTCATAAACTGATCTTCCTAAAGCACACATCTGACCATGTCACCTCCACTCCCCTGGCTCCCTATGGCCTCCAGTATCAGAGAGTCTTCTCTTTGGCTTATGGAGCTGACTGTACCCTCCCTTCCTACCTCTCCAGTCTTATTCCCCCCCCTCCCCCACTACAATCACGGGACATGGGCTGCTTTCTTGTTCATTGAACATGACACGCCATCTCTCAGTTCTGAGCCTTTCCACTGGCTGTTCCCTTGCCTGACACTCCCTCCCTCCTCATCTCCACCTCCTGGCTTCCTTGAAGTCTTAGCTAAAGTTTTACCTTCTGTAATGGGCTTTCCCCAATCTGCCTTAATGCTAGTCTTTATGTGTCTTGTTTGCATGTTGTTGATTATATGTTGTCTCCCTGTTTAGATCATAAGCTTTGTGAAGACAAGGACTGTCCTCTGCCTTTCTATCCCCAGTGCTTTTAGGAACACAGATGCTTAATAAATGCTAGTTGACTAACTAATGTTACCGGCTATGTCTCTCTCCATCTTCCTTGTATTTCTGATTGCTGATGATAGCATTTGTGAAGATTAGGCATCAGGCACACAGATTTAAGATCCACATGTGTACCCCTTATGACTTGATAGTACTAGAGTTATTCTTCAGACTGTTTCATGGATGTCAGCCATAGATGTTTCATAACTAAATCACCACTTAATATTTATTCTCATTCTTCTTTAGGTTACTGGAGCAGAGTTTTCAGGGGGATATAATAAAAACTCAAGAGTTTCCACATATTCTTGGTTATGTTGGCAGAAACCCAAAGGGTTATCTCTTAGCTTGGCAATTTCTGAAGGAAAATTGGAATAGAATCATACAGAAGTAAGTAGCACTGCCATAATTTGTAAATTTCTTAACTTTACTCTATTTTCAGTTTCTTAATTTCAAAATAACATCAATCTTAGGGAGGTCTGGGTTAGAGGAAAAGAGGGAACTAAAATGATAATTGAAGAATCTCTTGAAAATATGAGATCCTATTAGGATCATTAATGTGCTCATTGATGTGTATTTTGGTATTGCCCGCTGCCTCTGCCCCCTCCATCTCAGGCCTTGTAATTCCCTTTTCCCTCCCCCCACCTTTCTATGTTAATCTAATTCTAATTCATTGTTCATTTCATTTCCAATGTCACAAGGCCTACATTGAGTCCACACAAATCTTTTTTCTGAGGTTTCCTAGTAAACATTGTACATACCACTTCCTTTTATACTTAATCATAGATTACCTGGCTTTGTCACTCAGCCAACTCATATACATATCTTACGTCTTCAAATGGATTTTAAGTTCCTGAAGGCAGAAATCATGTTTTATATTTTTATTTTTTATATATTTATTATGTTATAAATATTATATTATATATATTTTTTACTTTTTTTCTGGGTTGAGCATCGTGCTCTGTCTGGGCTATCAATTCAACAGAATGTTTGGTAAATGAAAATTTCAAAGTATATCTTGTTAATTTTCATTTTTAGGTTTGAACTTGGCTCAAGTTCTCTAACCTACATGGTGATGGTAACCACAAATCAGTATTCTACAAGAGAGAAACTTGAAGAGGTAATCATTTCCTAACTAAATTTCTTGTGTCAAATTATCTACTAAAAACAAGGTAGATTAAAACACATCAGGAGTTAGACATAGGTGGTTATTATAATCATTTTGACATTGACATATCAAAATGAACTTTGAGGCACCCAAGACAACCATCCTTCTACCCACACCTATGACTGTAGATGTGCATTCAGGAATTGGAAGCTTTTAGCTTGCAGGTTCCCCTCCCCTGTCTAGCCCAATTCCTTCATCTAACAGATCAGAAAATGGGGGCTTAGAGAGGTTGTGACTTAATTATATAGCTAGATAGTAGTTAGGCCAGGATCTAGGTCTCTCAGACTTTCAGGCCATTGCTTTTCCCATTGTAGCCTGTTACCCTAATCCCCAGTGTTTATATAATATGCATTTCTATGCCAACACACAGATCCTGTGCTTGTATGAATGACTATAAAATGAAAAAAATTAAAGATAGAAGTGTGTGTGTGACAGAGAGATAGAAACAGGGAGACAGAAAGGGGGGTGGGGGAGAGACAGAAAGTGCTATCTATATAGCAGCCAGAACAACGCACTGGAAAATAGTGAGTTTTCAAGTCTGAATGAGCAAAGGAAAGCAGCATAAGATAAAAAAAATTACCTCGAGAAACCTTCCCTCTTTTGAGTAGCCTAAGTTCAATTTCATATGTATTTATTATATTATCATATATTTATTAATATATAATAAAATTATATATATCATATATGTTAATATTGTATATATTCATATGTATATCATGTATATCTACAGACATGGCTCTCATATGAAACTTTGGCTAATGTTGGAATTTTAGCTTATATGCTTTTTTGTTTGATGATCGGCTGGGCCTTAGTATCCTCATCTGTAAAAAAGAGAATGGCTTGGACTGGATGATCTCTGAGTTTTCTTTCAACTCTAAAAAAAAAAAAAAGGAAAAAGACACTTTTTTTCATTTTTCCTCTAAAGGTTAAAGAATTCTTCAGCTCTCTGAAGGAAAATGGTTCCCAGCTTCGTGCTATCCAGCAAACACTTGAAACAATTGAAGAAAACATACGTTGGATGAATAAGAATTATGAGAAAATCAGAGTGTGGTTACAAAAAAGCACCAGCTCATTGTAACATTTCATGTCTTGCCGGGTTCCTGTGATCTACTGTAACTGTTAGATTTTGTGATAGAGGTGAATTTACTAAGGAAAAAAAAAGTGTTTTTGCTACAAGGTGGATATATTTTTTAGCATCTAAAAAAAAGATGGTTTCTAGCTCAATACCACTCATTTTTCTACCCCCATGACTAGCCATTCATTTCTCTCAGCAAGATTATTGATATAGATATTTATAGGTGCTAATTCAGTATAAGCCATGTACCAAAATGTGAAGGATACTTGGGTGTTTTTCATTTGAATGCAGGACTTAATGTGTTAAGACCAGTTTCCTCACCTGTAAAATAAAGATAACTCACATGCTACCTACCTCACAAGGTTTTCAGAAAGACCTTTATAAAACTTACATCACTAGATAAATCTGAATATGTATGAAGCATGTCTTTTATGGTTTTTTTCCTTCTCTAGGAAGGAAAAGTGAGAGGAATATCATGATAATTATTTTGAAACTAGTAAGGGTTATAACAAATGTGCTCCAAGATTAGAATATGAATCTACTGTTAAAAAAAAAAAAGAGAGTCCTATTTAGGCTTAGCACAGGGGTTCTAATGCTGGGTGGGTAGGCCTGGAGGTCCTTGAACTTAGATGGGAAAAAAACATTTACATTTTTATTTCAAAATAATTTATTTCCTTTGTAATCCTTTCTGGACCTCTGAAAAGAGGTTTATGATACAATAGGGGCTAAGAAGCAAAAATATTTAGGTGAGATTGAGCTGGGAAGATGTTGCTTGGCTATAAGGTGGTAGGAAGGGAGAAGCATGAATTAATTTGATCTGACCATGAATGCTGAAATGATTATGAAATTTTAATGCCAAGGAAGAACAATTAACTTGAAGAGTATTAATTATATTATCATTGGCACTAAACTGTTAAAAATACTCTTAAGATGTAACTACTTAAACACGAGTATAAATGAGAACCATCTGCCTTTGTAGTTTACATGAGTTAAAAAAGATATCTAGGATTTTGTATTAGAAGATACTAGGCTATTTAATTTTTTGGAGTAATGAGTGATATTTCAGTGGAGAAAGTGTTTGAGATGTAGTGACTTAAAACAAGAGTATCAGTAATACTTTCCTAGATATTGTTTTATAAAGTTGCATTTTCTGTTATTTGAGAAATGCAATTTAATGATCAGCCATACTTTTCAGTTTTTTTCTTAGTAAAAAAAAAAAAAAAACAAACCAAAATCAATGAAAGTAATCTTAATGGGAAGTCTGTTGTTTTAAATAAAATGGAATCCATTTGTATATTTTAATGAAACCTGGTGATTTTTATGTTGGACACTAGCTTTTATCTACTTGTGGAAAAGTCTTAAACTGATACACCACCCCTACATCAAAGTACAGTTACCTTTTTTTCAGAAATGAATTATCATCTCTGGGCTTCTTTGCCCCAGAGCCCATAATCACCACCTTTTCTCTCAGTCAGCTATGGAGCCTGTTCAGAACTTCTAACCTATTAAGCTTTGCTACCTGTATGTACACAAATGCTGATGTGGTACCCATTTCATGGGACTTATCCTCCATGAGAAGAAGGGTTTTGCTGGTTGTCATCTTTTGTTTTTAAAAGTTCCTCGATTTCTTCAAGGAAGTCAATGTCACAGAGGCTTGTCTTTACAGATCAAATTTCTAAGTGTGATGTTTGGAGATATTACTCCATAAAAAACTTTTTTTTTTTTTCAAATTTAGTCCATGTGATATGTGCCTAGCATCCCCTCCTATAATTCAGTATCACTTGTATGTTCATAGCATTCCCCTCCTATCATTCAGTATCAGGAATTTAAAAATTTTAAAGATCATATGAAGCAACTGTTAATATCACTTGTATGTTCAGTGTCATGTCCATAAACTCATTTACCTTCAAAACATTTTATTAGCCATTCATACCTCCAGAACAGTGGTTCTCAGACTTTTTGCAATGGTACAATCTTAAACAAAACTTTGGAAAAGCCCATGTAGGATAGCCTTCTAAAATTATTTTTAATGCTTAATACCAATAGAAGGCTCATCAAACCCAAACCAAACCCATCCCTCCACCTCAGGGTGCTTCATGGTTCCTTGAAGTGAAACATTGTTCTAAAACCTCAGAGCTTGACTCAAATTGCTGTAGGGAGATGAAACACCAAGTTCCAAGGTTCGTTTTTTAAGCAGCAAAATTATTTTTCTCCTTACCTGGCAAACTTAATTTCCTTAAAGTCTGTACAGTGCAAAGACTAACATTTTGATATTGCTTTTAAAAATTATATTCAAGTCTTATATAATGAACAGAGACACCTGCATTCACCTCCGATGATATGCAGAACTGAATATGAAAACAAAATATGAATTGTTGAAGGCACAAATGCATTCCAAGAACTCATTTCTATCTGTGCTTGACATCAGCTCTGAGTCTGTTCTTGCCACAGGGTGACAGGAATTGGCCACATTGTGTTCTGGTATTGATCTTCCCACCCAAGCCTCAGTATGCTTTGTGCATGCAAGCCCAGAAAACCTGCCTTCTGGGAAAAGGGGAGAACTAAGGAGAAAAAAGTCACATGATGCATTTTGCTCCCTGCTCTGTAGAAAAGGTACTATCCAGGGTTTTTATTGTTCTTTTATTATCAGCAGCCATGGTGGAGATGTGTGTATCTTACACAATATTCCATACTTGACCTATAAATTCTTATTAGTCATTCACTCAAGGAAATGTCTGGTACTGCCTAAGCGACAAGGGGCAAAGGGGAACCAGCAATCAGAACATTGCAGAACAGGGAAAGCATTTCTCAAATGTTTAAAAAAAAACATTGGAAAGTAGAAGAAACCTACTAAAATTGACAGGCACTGTGTGTAGAATATGTGCAAAACTTTGCAGACTTTTCTTTTTGGTTGCTGTAACTTTTTATGAAATATATTTCTTAAAAATATAAAGCATCCTTTCCCTCCCAAATGAAGAAAATTTAAAAAAAAGTTTATCAATGCTTAGTACAATAATACAGGCAACCAAGACATATCTCAGTCATTTCCTGGAAAAGAACATGAAACGAAAATTTTCAGAATGTCAAGACTCCACAAATACCACTGTACAAAAGCCACCCTGAATAATTGCTTTCTGCTGCATGAGCCTTTGGTTTGCTTAAAGTCACCATCCACCATTTGAATGAAGATTTTCTAGCATGTGCGGATAGCCTAAAAAAAAAAAGTTAAATAAAAGAAAATCAGTGAAACATTTGATAAAGAAATTCCTCACATGGGGTGGCTAGGTGGTGCAGTGAATAGAGCACTGGCCCTGGAGTCAGGAGGACCCAAGTTCAACTCCTGCCTCAGACACTTGACACACTTACTAGCCATGTGACTTTGGACAAGTCACTTAACCCCAATTGCCCTCCAAAAAGCAAAAAAAAAAAAAATTCCCCTCCCACCAAAGTACCATAAATGTACTATCTACCAAGAGTAATGGATGGTACAGATTAAGGAAAAAACAACTGTCTAATAAAATTATTCCTATGCTGGGACAGATAATGAAAGGCAAGCAATCAAAAAACAAGCCACATCTCAAAAAATCTTGAAGAAACAAAGCAGTTTGCCCAAAGTATTCGACCCATAAAAACTTTATTTGGTTTGTGAGATTTTCAACAGTTCTGAACTATCATCTTCTTCACTTGCTCTTCATAGCATCAATAAATGAGGAAAGCATAGCCATTCTGTCCTCATCCAATATCCTCTCCCATCCCGCTACCTCATTCCCCTCCAATCAATATAAATGAATAAATGAAAATGGGATGCAGAGAATCTGATGATTTATAGGCTGGTTACCTAATTTTCATTAGGTCAATCCTAATTTCTTTTTTTTTTTTTTAAAGCAGTTGGGGTTAAGTAACTTGCTCAAGGTTACACGGCCAGTTATTTTGTGTGGGTGCCAAGTATCTGAGGCCGGAACCAATCCCGAGTCTCTCGACGCCAGGGCCAGCACTCTTACTCACTGCACTACCTGGCCACCCCCAATCCTAATTTCTTATATAGATCACAGGCACCTTGACAGGGACTGTATACGTATTTTAGTGGCGGGGATACAGATTTTTCCATCTGGGATAGTTATCCTAAGGCAAGACCTTTACAAGATCTGAGATTCCTTCATGTTCTGATTCTAACCTAAGTTGACTCCATATAGCTACCATAAGAATCCATTACTTTATTTCTCAAATCTTAAAAGTATTTTGTTCATTTGTTTCAGTTCTGTTAGACTCTTGTTTGGGGTTTCCTGGCAAAGATACTGGAGTGGTTAGCCATTTCTTCCCCAACTCATTTTGTAGATGAGGAAACTGAGGCAAACAGGGTGAAGTGACTTGGCTAGTGCTAGTTAAATGTCTGAGGCCAGATCTGAACTGGGGAAGATGAATCTTCCTGATTCTAGACCCAGATCTTTATTCACTGCACATAAAAAGTAGAAAAGTAGTCAAATCTTCCTGCTTCTAAAGTGTTCCCTTCTCCTATGAACTTCCCCATCCCCACTCTGTTGTAGTTTGCCTTCCCTTTTTAAAAAAAAATGAGTTCAGACCTGTGATTTCATCAGCTTACTCTGCCCATTGAAACAGAATGGTAATTCATCTGCAACTAAGAGGTTTGTCTGAGGGGTTAAATAACTTGTTCAGAGTAACCCATCCAGTGTGTGTAAGGCTCTAAATTTGAACCCAGGCCTTTTTAACCCTGAGACTGGCCTACCATCTACTATACCACAAAGCTTCTCATTGTGCTCAATATCTATGTCTTGGGGTCATGTAATTTTAAGTTGTAACATGCCATTCACTTCCCTATTGCTACAGATTGGAATAATACTCTTTCATTTACTCACTGACATTAAGATTTTGAAAATTCAAGCATATAAAGTTTCTACCTGCAGATTTGTTTTCTTAAATAGCTTGGCAGAACATTTTAATGTGTTCCATTCATAAGATTAATATATTAAATATTCTAGTAACAGAGTTCTCTTATTATGTGGTGCTTTGCAGAGAGTGACTTGTCAGAATGTAAATTACTGAATGTATATTTCATGCAAGGGGTACCCAAAGATGAAGTAAGTACCTCTGGTGTGATTTTCAGGTACATTTAGAAAATGTGGCTTGTACCTGGTTACAGTTGTGTTTATTTAAAAGGAATACTCCCAAATCTTACCCAGTCGTCTGAACTTTTAACTTGTCTTTTCTCCATCGGCTTTTGACCTGGAAGATTTCTCTTTTGTCTGAAAGGAAAAGCAAATTGATCAAGGGGAATTCTCCCTTTTCTGTATTAAAAATGACAAACTGAATCAAAGAAAGCTTTTAGAAGAATAGGTCTCTTGGTAGTTCAAACTTGGGGGAAATGGTGTAAAAGTACCATGTAGTGTGTAACCCCCAGGTTAATATCTATTGATCTAATTTTATAAATTTTATAAAGATTTATAAACTACTGTGTGTGCATGCATCCCCTATCAACTCCCTCATCAGACAGGATCATGCCTTTAATTTTTTAAGGGAAAGGTGTGATCACACTTTTTTGGTCACAACATATGACTTGAAATATAATAAGAAACTAGATGTGAAGAGATAATTCTAAAGTAATTTACTCCTCCCATAAGAAAACCCTTTAGGTTATTTGAAGATATGTCCATAAAAATATCATGACCTTTGTCAAAGGTCTCATGGAATAAAAACAAACTATCTTTAGTATTCTCTTAATCTTTCATTCTAGTAACCCCTATCAAAGACAAGACTCCAAAAGTTATTTTCAGGGATGCCATCATGAGATCCCAACATAATTAGGATCTATTGGGCACTTCAGTTATTTCCTGCTTAGACCTAAGTCCACTATCATGCAAAATATTGAAAAAAGGCTTCAATAAAAAAGACATAATTCTCAAAAGGCAGTTGCCTTTTAAGATAAGGAATAAAGAAGGGATCAATTATATTTCTAAAGTGCTGAGTCACTTTTCTTTGGAAATTAACTTAAAAAATAAATTTCTTGACAAGAGGGAAATTTATCTGCCACTAAGAAACAAATCATTACTCTTTCAAGTGGCAAAAGAGGCTAAGCAGCTACTTCTAAGGGCCTTAATTGTTAGACCAGTCCACGTACTTATTAATTACCTTGGATTTCCCACCGTTCTTAGCAGGTTTGGTGCTGGAAACATCCTTTTCATCTTTTTTCTAGGAAAGAAAAAAGTAAATATCATTTAGTCATTATTATTCTCAGTCTAAGAAGTAATCATTGGCCTTAACCAAATTAATTCAGATCATTCTATTCTGCAATAGGATAAATCCCATTGTCATTATACATAGGGGACTAATTGAGTATGTTTGGTTATCATTCTTTTAAACTGTGTCCGATTCTTTTATAAAGGAGGTTCAATTTAGGCAGAAAGTTTTGGGAAATGTGGACCACAATGTTCAAAATCATGATTCATCTAGAACTAATGCTCATCAAAACAGGGATAATCTTCTATCTGGATGGGTTTTTATGTGCTAATATGAAAAAAGAAAGTATGGAGATTATGATATTAAGAAAAAAATCAATTATAACCACAAAAACAACCAGACAACTAGTGTCAATTCTATGTATCACATGGGAAAAATAGTATTATGAGGAGTTTCCTGGGGTGAGATGAACAGAATGCAGCAGTAGCTGAACAATGAAATCTCCCCTATTTAGGAGGGATTAAAGGTTTTGTGATTGACAGCTGTGTTTAGTAACAACAGTCAGGTGGGGAGGGGTAGCGAGGAAGGTGATACATTGAAATCTAGTGTGTTCATTCTGAAAACAAGAAAGAAGGGCGCGTATTTGCCCTTCCTCTTCCACATGAAATGCCAGGTAGCAATGTGAGGAGGATCCTGTGTTTTAGTCAGAGTTCCGCCACGGGACTTTTATTTGTAGCCCAACACGCAGTCAATAAACATTTATTAAGCACCAACTGTGTCCTAGGTATTGTACTATCAATGAAAGTAGCAGCTATGTGGTGCAACAAGATCAAGTGCTGGGCCTGGAGTCAGGGAGACTCATTTTCCTGAGTTCAAATCCAGCCTCAGCCATTTACTAACTGTGTGACCCCGGGCAAGTCACTTAACCCTGTTTGCCTTAGTTTCCTCATCTATAAAATGAGCTAGAGAAAGAAATGGCAAATCACTCAAGTATCTTTGCCAAGAAAACCCCAAATGGGGTCACAAAGAATTGGGTATGACTGAAACAATTGAACAAAACAAAATAAAAACTGCCACTGACTCTGTGACCTTGGGTGAGTCACTTTAAAATGTTATGGATACCAATGCAACCTTTGTGCTGTCTTTTATTCCTCACCCTCACCACATGAGCCCATGACACAGATGATTTGAAAGTTGGGAAGAAAATCATTACTCACCTTTGTCAATTTCTGTGGACCTTCTGGAGATGGAGTCTGGGAACAGTTGTCAAAACCTCCTGAGAGTACATCAATGGGGTCCTTACCATCTGCAGAATTCTGAATTGGAAAGTATCAGTAAAGAAATATAAAGTGTAAGGGCCATTTTCTAACCCCAACAAGAAAAAGGGAAATCTTTATAGCAAATCTGCTGTTATTCACCATGTTTTTTAGGTATTTTTCTTAGTGAGAATGCTGAACTAGACATGAACACATAACTATCTCCATCATATTCTTTCTTCTACATTTTATTTGACATGAAAGTATAACATCTAGATGTAAGATGAAATGCACTATCCCAAAATCCCAGTCAGACTTAAATTCAATAGAGAAAGAAAGTACTATAGTTTTTACCTTGGGTTCCTTGGGGGGTGGCTTTGCTGCATTACCCTTAAAAACAAAACACATTGCCCATCAAACACATTTTCACACATGTTCAAGTTAGAAAAGAGTCAACAATCGAAGTATAAAAAAAACAAAATGAGAAAACAGTCAACTGTTGTAGAATGTAAAAAAAAAACAACCCAAATCCTGAACTAACATTCCAGAAATATTACCCCAGTAACACGGAATCTAGATAGAAAACAATTCATTTCTTTACCTCCCACTTTGCCATCTTGGTTAAAATATGGAAATATTAAAGTAATTATCACCTTGATATGCCTAAAGGAAATGTAAAAATTTCCTAGGACTATAAAATGAAATGATTTTTCTTATTTTGGCTTCTCTGGCAAATTTGTGTGTGTTTTTTTGATTTTGCATGACATATTTCATAAGTCAGCTAAACAACAAAAAGCAAAATCAGAAAGTTTAAAATCACATATTCACACAGACTGTGAGTTACTGTGGTAAGTAACAGGTAAATTAAAAACTATAAATAAGGTCCTGGTTAAGAAAGGTAAATGTATTAAACCACATTTGCCAAGACTACCAGCAATGACCACACAGGGGCGGCAAAGAGCACGTTTTCCCATTAGTGCCTTGAGAAACACTATTGCAAAGCTTAACAGGGCCCTCTTGCTCTGTTTGCCTCATTGGGCCTCAAATGCATAGCAGATGGGTGTCATTTTATATTTACTCATCTCAGTAATCTACCTGGAAGAGGACAGAGTGATTTTTTTAAAATAAAGTCTCAAGTCTGACCAAAAGCAGTCCTTTATGTCTGGATCAAAAGACCAACATTTTTGCCTTCTCGATATGCGTGCATCTAGGTAAGAACTGAACAGGTCTTCTGACTTTGAATCCTATTTTGCCTAACATTCTTTTCTTTAACTTTGGATAATGGATCAGAATGCCTCTGATGCCTCCCCCACACACTCCTCCCCTTCCCCTTTAGCCCTTTGACCTCAGGTTTTCTCCCTCTCAATTCATTCCCTCTCTGTCCCCCTTTTCTCAGGCTAGAATTTCGATTTCATTGAAATAGTGAGTTCTTAAGGAGGAAACTCCCCCTACCAATGCAGATTTGAAGCTTCCACTTAATAGTGGAGTAGTGATCTCACTACCATTGACAGGTTAAGGGACTGGACCTGGATCAAACAGCCAGGACATGTCAAAAGCAGGACTTGAACCCAGATTTTCTTGATCAAGAGATTAGTTCTCTGCCTCCTCTTAAAATGTGTCTCATTGCCACGTTACAACTTGACTAAGGCTGACTGATATGTAGTAGTTCAGCAGACTCTTTTTCAAGGGCACAGAAAGTCACACCTTAAATTTGAATTTATGTTTTTAAAAAGCACCTCCCTTATATTTCACCTGCAGTTTGGATAAAAATATAAAAATTACACACTTCTTATATTCTGTGGACCTGGAGGCACCCTTTACCTGGTCATCATTATCAAGAAGATGCCTGTATTCAGGAGGTATGGTGTCATCTCTTTCTCCCAGCTTATCTCTATGTTCAGCTTTAGCTTTTTCCTAGAAATATTGAGCAAAAAAAAAGTCATGATCAATATTTGTTCCTTTTCTTTTCATGGAATACAACCTGAATTTCCTAGCATTTATTGTATTTTGGCAAGATGGGGACAAATGGCCTGTTTTTAATTGTTTTAAGCAACTGAAGACAGTATCTTCAATCTAACATGGATAAAAATGTTAATTATTATCTATGGATTTTCTATTTGCGTTTGAAAATGTTTATCTACTAATGTAAGGCACTGAAATTTAAGCCAGGAGTATCCTGTGTACTCAATTCACTTACAATTTCATAAAGGGAACAAGAAATGGACACATTAATTTTGAGAGAAATAAGTGATAAAAATACAACCTTCTGCAATTGTGATCAGAAGGGAAGCCCAGGGTTATGAAAGATCACTTTCCAAACCAAAACTTGGGCTTTTTTAGCTCATCTGAATAATTCTGACATCTGTCCCCTTCAGTAAGACCCAAGAGCTAACATTCTTGATAGATCACAAAAGAATGATGTGACGTCTTGGCTCGGCTCAGAGCATATAAAGTGAAGCCTTTACGGTTGATTCACCCTATCCAGTTATGACAGTTGTTATCTACTGGCCCCCAGACCACTCTCCCCTTCCTCAAGGAGGCTCACAATCTTGGTCTTTGCCCAAACCCCGGATCTTATACATGGGGAACTTCAATACTATGGTTTCCTACCCAATTCCTAAACTTCTTCAACTCCCATAACTTATACCATCACTCCACCTTAGCCCCACAAAAGGAATTACGCAACATAGTTCCTGATAATCAAGAACTCTGAAATTCTCCTCTCTGGTCATACCCTGCTATCTTTACCTTTCTCTCTGTGCCTCACCCCTCCCACACCCATTTCTTATCCTCAGCATGCCCTCTGGTTACTCTACCCTTCCTTATTCTTCTCTAGGTCCTCATGCCCACTTTGGCCTTATTTTCTTTCCTTCCCAGTTTTAGTCTGATAATAAAGTAGGTCAGCTATATACTGTACCCAACTTTTGTCTCCTTGATCTACAGCTACTCATGCCTTGCTATGCCCCAACCTAGACCTCCCCCACAATGAGCTTTATTCACATGTTATTGAAGCAGTGCTAACTGGATCTCCATCAAATTACATATTATCTTAACTGGGTTCTCCCTGCTGCACAGTACTCAGTTATCAAAGTGATATTCCTAAAAAAACAGGTCTATGTCACCCCCCACTCCGGAAACTCCAGTGGCTCCCTATCACTTCTGGGATCAAATATAAAACCTTCTCTTTAGTGTTCAAAAACCTTCATAACCCGCCACCTCCCACCTTTCCAGTCTCCTCCCACGTACCCTGAAATCCTGTGATATTACCCTCTTTGTTGTTGTTTCCTGAACAAGATATTCCATCTCCCAGCTCTGGGAACTTTCTTTGGCTATCCACTGTGCTCTCCTCATTTCCACATTATAGCTTCCTTTAAATCCCAGCTGAAAACCCACCTTCCACAGGAAGCCTTTGCAGATCCCCCTTGATTCGTTTGTGTCTTCTCTCTTGATTATTTCCACCTTAGCCTATATATAGCTTGTTGCTTCATAATTGTTTGCATTTGTTTTCCTAATTAGGCTGTGAGCTCATTGAGGCAGAGATTTTTGCCTTTCTGTGTATTCTTAGCACGATGCCTGGCCACAGTAGACACTTAACTGTTTATTAATTGATCATTCTTCCTTATCTTTCTACTGCACTCCTCATAAAGACCGTTCCAGACGTCTCCTTCATTCTTTCAACCTCTTACATCCTCCTCCTTCCCTCAGCAAAAGACTTCTTTACAGTCTTGGAAAAAAGGTGGGTCTTCTCCTTGTTACTGACAACCCTCTATCTGTGCCCCTAGTTCCTGAGCAGAGTGTGTGTTCTCATTCTTATTATGTCCCTCTGCTCCTTCCCTCCCTCCTTTTCAACCTCTTCCTGTCTCCTGGTGTGTCCTTAATACTACTTGTAGCTGCTGTGGAGATGTAAGAGCAATAACACCAGCACACAGAAGGGCTGCTAGCACAGGTTCTTTGAACTCCTCTAAAGGAAAGACAACTTCAATGGCGTTAATGATCTTACTTTAATTAAACAATATTCCAGTGTTCTCACAAGGGTTGGTATCAGAGGTCTCCTCTCCAAACCTTGATGAGCGATTCACATTCACAGCTGGGGGGCTCCCTTAATAATGGCTAAATGTCCTTCCGTGAGCAAGCCCTGAGGCAATATCTCACCTCAGACTAGATATGTATATACCCCCCCCACTAAGAAGCTCAGAGCCAGAAGGCACCAAAGCCCATGTGACTCCATACAGCTGTGAACGACCAGGCTTCAGAGGAGATTGATCTTCAGAAGTTTACAATTTAGCATGAGCCTGGGAAACTGAACTCCAACAACAAGAACAAAAACAACTGGCCCCTTAATTTTTGCCTTCAACAATGCTCAGGTCTCTGTCATCCTTAAAACCAACCTTCACGTTGTCCCATTGGCCCATACCTCTCCTCTTCCCAGTCAGACTCCTAGAAAAAGCAGTCTATGCCCATTGCCTACATTTCCTCTCCTTCATTTAGCATAATAGAATTACAGTGTTAGAGCTGGAAAGGACCCCGGCAGTCATCTCATCCAACCCATACATGGTCACTCAACCTCTGCTTGAAGATTTCCTAGATGGCCCCTAGAGGAAAGTCATTTTCACTTTAGGATACTTCTAAGAGAGGGCTTTTCCTGACATCCAGCCTTAATTTGCCTCTTGCCAACTTCCAGCCTTTGCTTCTGTTTCTGTGCTCTGGGCCAAGCAGAAGGTGTCCAATCCCTTCTCCATCTGACAGTCCTTTAAATACTTGAAGGCAGCTATTGTCTCTCTATCCACCCCCGGGGTAGGCTTTTCCCCAGGCTAAACATGTCCAGTACCAATTCTCATATGTCACTAACTCAAGGCCCTTCACTGTCCCAGACTTCTTCCAGTTTATCAATAGCTTTTTTAGACCCTGGCTCCCAGAACTGAATCTCCAGATAAGTTTGGACAAGGATAGATTCCTATTCCTGGAAGCTGAGCTCCTCCCAAAGCATTTCCAGTCCACTAAAACCCTCTGATCCTTTTCAAAACAACTGCTGTCTATCTAGATGCCCTCCATCTTATATTTGTGTAGCTGATTTTTGCAAGCAACTGCAAGCCTTTACATAAATTTATCCCTACTGAATTTCATCTGATAAGATTCAGTTCAATGTTCTAGCCTGTCAATACATTTTTTTGATTCTGACTCCATCATCTAATGTGTTTGGAGGTAAGGAAATAAGCATTTATGAAGTGCCTTCTGTGTACCAGGTACTGTACTAAGCACTTTATAAATGGTATCTCATTTAATGTTAGCTATCTTTTCCAGTTTTGGGTCACCTGAAAATCTGATGAATCTACCACTGATACCTATATTTAAACCAGAGGTTCCTATACTTACTTGGTCTACCATCCTCCTTAAAAAAGTTATTCAGCAGTCCTCCCTGCCCCCTGGAAATCTTTCTTCAACCCTTTAACATTTTTTATTTGCATCATTTAAAAAAATATATATATACATATATATTGTTTTTAAATGACACATCTTAAATTTAATCATTTATTATAAATTCATGGTTTTTTTTCCTGCATTGAAATTTTGATGAGGTAATGTTATGTCATGTAACGATATAGGACTATATTATAAACAAGTCATTACACACACATATTCCTGCCAATGCATTCTGGACTTCCTGACAAGGCGCAACATGTGCACTTAACACTTGCTTGTTAAGACCTGTTGGTGGACTTGACCACTGATGGGTTATAACTTGCATTTTGTGTGTTTATTTGGAAAATAATATAATCACTACAACTTTAACTCTGTTACACAACAGATGAAACACCCCTCAACTGCACTCAAGGCTACCACTGCCTCTCTGGATTGGTCCAGCACCCCACCCCGCTCCAGGGGGTGGCATTGCCCACTTTGGGAAACTATGAAACCATTGATAAACACATTAAGCAGCACAGGAAAAACCCAATTCAGGCATCTGGGAAGGTCCTGCCACCAAACAATCCTCCTTGAGTTTGGTCATCAGCCTGTTCTGAATCCATATGATTGTATTGCTGTCTAATCCATGCCTCTCCATTTTCTTTACAAGAATAGTAGGAGATCCTTTCTCAAAAACCTTGCTAACATCCAGGCAATCTGTGTCCTCATTCCAATAATATGTTATATTATTGGAATAATATATTATATTATAAATAAGCATTCCCCTTATCAGTGTATTAGTCCTATCAGAATGGGAAATTACTTGTTCTTGATGAAGTCAGGTCACCTCTCTGTAATAATCACTGCTTGCTTTTGTAGATGCTCACTAACCATCTATCTCTTTAATAGTATGTTCTAGAATTTTTCCAACAGCTCAAAAAACTTAATTTACTAAAAAAAAAAAACTACAGTATAATATGACAGGCATCATTGACAGGTAAAATGAATAAAAACCAATATGGATAGAGCATAATTGGGGAATGTGTTAATTTGTCCCACTATAATTAGAAGGCATTTTTTAAATGATTGGAATCTGACAGCGTTTGGAAATTGATCCATATTTACAGGTTAGAAGATAAAATTAAACTGCTTTTTTTTCTTATATGGAAAAGAATCTCTAGACTTTACAAGTAACTTTGCACTCAGCATATTCCAAAAATTCCTTGTCTTTTTTTTTGTTGAGGGGCTAGCTGTTATATCAAATCACAAGTGTCCTTTTTATGTTATTCTCTTACCTTTACTTTGTCTTCCATTGGCTTGTTCTCAGGGGGGTCTGGGGTTCTTTCTCCAAGCGATTCAGAGAGTTGATCAAATGCATCATCAAGCTCCTTATCTTTCTGCTAAAGAGTAAAAACAAAAATAAAGACAAAGACTCCACATTAACTACAACTATTCCATAGATAGGCAACCCAACACAGAAGTGTTAGACTTTTTTCCATAAGCACACCTGCTTATCTCCAGAGCAAACAGCTAAGTGGTTCAGTGGACAGAGTGCTGGGCCTGGAATCAGGAAGACTTGAATTCAAATCTAGCTTTAGACACTTACTAGCTGTGTTAACCCTGAGCAAATCATTTAATCTGTTTGCCTGAGTTTCCTCTATTGTAAAATGGGCCTAACAGTACCTACCTCCTGGGGTTGTTGTGAGGATCAAATGAGATATTATTTGTAAAGTGTTTAGCATAGTGCCTCGTATACTGTAGGCACTTTATAAGTGCTCAATCGCTTCCTCCTTCCCCTTCCCCTACCCCAGCCAAACACTTGGCCATAGTGGGACACAGTAACAGGGGGGCAAAGGAAGATGTAAAACAGCATGTGCTGACAATGGGCAGCAGCACCCTTATGACCTCCCTTGGGGGCACATCATGGGTTCCTGTCAACAACATCCTCCTTTCCAAAATGCTCCTGAGCCATATTGGGAGAGTGTGACATTACAATCCACTAAATAAAAGCATAGTTGGGTTAACTGTGCTCATTTTATTGCATAATTTAAAAAGTCAATTATAAAGATGGATATGAAAATTTTTCAGTACTTTAGTACTTTTTCATCAAAATTCAATCTGACAAACATTTACTACATGTTCACAAGGCACTGTGCTAAGATCTGGGGAGATGGACAAAATGAACATTTTCTACCCTCAGGGAGCGTGCAGTCTACTAGGAGATACAACATGTAAATAATGTGTAAATACAATATTATTTTAAAAGGCAGAGGGCACTAGGGGAAGGGGAGGAGGAAAGGGTTGAGGGATTAAGAAGAATCCTAAATAGGAAATGGAACCAGAATTGAGCCTCACATTAAGTAATAAAGATTCTAAGAGGCAGAGATTAAGAGGGAGAACAGTGTAGACATGGAGAGACCCCCTATGCAATGGCATTGAGACTTAAGAGTGAATCCCAATTTGGGGAATTTGGCTAGGTTAGCTGAATATATAGTACATGAAGGGGAGTAAAATGAAACAAGGTTAGAAAGGTAGGTGGGGCACTGTTGGCGGAGTTGTGAACTGAACCAATCATTCTGGAGATCGATTTGGAACTATGCCCAAAAGACTATAAATCTGTGTGTACCTCTTGAACCAGCAATAGGGACTAGGTCTGTATCACAAAGAGATCAAAGGAAAAGGACCTATTTGTATGAAGATATTTATAGCAGCTCTTTTCATGGTGGCTAATAATTGGACATTGAGGGGATACCTATCAATCGGGGAAGGGTTGAACAAGTTGTGGTATGTGATTATAATGGAATACTATTGTTCCATAAGAAATGATGAGCAGGATACTTTCAGAAAAAGCTGGAAAGATTTACATGAACTGATGCAAAGTGGAGTGAGCAGAACCTGGAGAACATTGTGCATAGTAACAGCAACACTGTATGATGATCAACTGTGAATGGCTTAACTATTCCCAGCAATACAATGAAATAAGACAATTCTAAAGGACTCATAAAAAATGCTATCCATCTCCAGAGAAAGAAATGATAGAGTCTAAATGTAGATTGAAGCATACTATTTTTCACTTTCTCTATTTTTTCATGTTGTTGTGTATTTTTTGGTCTGTTTTCTTTCACAACATGACTAATATGGAAATAGGGGTAAAGGGATGTTCAAGGAGAACTAGCTTGTCTGCTGTGAGGGTTAGCTGAGCCTTTTCCAGGGCTGCTCAACCACCTTTGGTGTCCATCTTCAAGAAGATGTAGCATGTGCATGGGCTAAACCAGGCTGAGGGCAACCAGCAGGCCTCCAATCTTGTCGGTGAATGGGAAGACTTCTCCTGGTGGAATGAGTGAATGACACCAACTTGTTCCAATGGCCATGAAGGCAGCTGAAGCAGGTGCTGTGGAGTGCTTAGAGCTTGGTCAAGCATTGAAGATGCCAAGGGCATCCACTGCATCTTGGTCATCCTGACTTTTGTCCTGCCGCTGGACTTTGATGACTCAGAAAGAGAGAGTGAGGACTCATGACTTTGTGCAACTCTGCTTCACTTAAATTCAATCCACATTCATGTCAAGATAATACCCTGTGATGTCACTGATCCCCTCCAAAAATGAAGGATGAGCAAAAATATGGAAATTTCTTCTACATGATTGCATAAGTATAACCCAAATCAAATTGCTTGCATTCTTAGGGAAGTGGGAGAAGAGGAAGGGAGGGAGAGAATTTGGAAATCAAAAAAAAAAAAAGAATGTTAAAAATTGTTTTTACATGTAATTGGGGAAAAAAATAAAATATAAAAAAATAGGTGGGAGCCAAGTTACATAGGGCTTTAAATGCCAAGTTGTATTTTATCCTAGAGGTAATAGGGAGTCACTGAAATTTTTTGAGGAGGGACTATGCTTTGAGAGGACTTTGAAAACCATGTGGATGATTTAGCAGAAAAGAGAAAGATCAAGTATAGACTACTGTAATAGTCTCAGTAAGGATGATGAAGGCCTGAACAAGGTGGCAGTTGCACTAATTGAGAGGAGACAGATGAGATTGTTGTGGAGGCCTAATTGGCAAGACTTGACAACTGACTTGAACTGAGAAATGAGGGAGAAAGAAGAGTCAAAGAAGACTTCTAGGATGCAGCCACTGTTGTGATTCTAGGAAGATGACAATACATAGAGCAGAAATATAAAAGTCTGGATGAAGGGCAGGTTTAGAGACTGACATCTGTTTTGGACTTGTTGAATCTGCGAAGCCTGTGGGATATCTAAGGTAGGGGTGTCAAGGAAGTGGTTGATGCAGAGCTGGAATTCAGAAGGAAAAGGAAGCCTGGATATGTAGATTTGGGAGTCATTGTCATGAGAGGAGCATAAGCAGAGCTGACATTGGTATTGTATTTGCAATTTCTGAGCACACCCTGATGCCTGATTTTAAAAGGCACACTTTCATCTGTATAATATGTATGTTGTCCCTGATTGGACAATGAAGTCCCTTGAAGACAGGGACTGTCTTCTGCCTTCTTTTTTTGTACTGTTAATCCTCAACTTTTGTGAGGGTAACGTTCCCAGTAAACGGTGTGAAAAGTAGAAACTGCAAATGTTATGTGTAACCCATGGGAAATGTAAGGTTAGGTTCCAGTGACCACCCCAAAATGTAGAGATTCCTAGAGACTGCTAAAAACACACTTTTCTGCATACAGTTCTTTGTGACAAAACTTTTAAAATGAGAGAGTTTGATTCAAGGGCCTCTAAGTGCCCTTCCAGCTCTAAATCTACAATCTTACAGATTAAGAATCCTCAAATCCAGAACTATCACCCATGCTCTGATGCAACATCAGAAAGAAAGGAAATACAGGTGACTATACTTTTTCACAATTCCAAGAAAAGCAACAACCACCACCACCGCCAGAATAAATGGGTAAAATGAATTATTTAAGAAATGAAAGCAGACAGAAGTTCAAAAATTCTCTATGTACTACCCAGGACAGGATATGTAGGACATTACTTATGGGATTCTATCACCACAAGTGCCCTTTGCCACCTTAATAAGTAACCAGCCTTAGTAATCCAGAATAGGTAGACAGTTTTTTTTACAACATTAACTGGTAGGCTTCTTATTACCCTCCTTGGGAAAGATTTTTGTTGAGAAAACAAATCAAAACAGCTAGTACTTACTGAGGCATCAGGTGGACTTGCAGAGCCTGTTGTAGGTGCTGGTGTGGGGTCAGCCATCACAGTGGCTTCAGTAGAACGTTTCTTGTCTTTGGATTTCTAAAGAACCAAATATAGTCAAAAGGTTACTGCCAAAGGAACCCTGTTACAGGAAATTAAAAAGCTGATGGAGAAAGTTTTTCTTTTTTGTTTCATCATATTATTTTTAAAAATATTTTATTTTCCTCCCAATTACACGTTAAAGCAATGTTAACATTATTTTTAAAGTTCTGAGTTCCAAATTCCATTCCTCTCTCTCTCTTTCCCTCCCTACTCCCCTCTCTGAGTCAGTAAACAATCCAATATAGGTTATATATGTACAATCCTGTAAAAATCCTGCCCCATATTATTTATTTTGTACAAGAAGACTTGAATAACAACAACAAAAGTGAAAAATAGTATGCTTTAGTCCGAATTCAGACAATATTACTTCTTTCTCTGGAGGCAAATAGCATGTTCCATCGTGAGTCCTTTAGGATTGTCTCGGATCACCATATGGCTGAGAATAGCCAAGTCATTCACAATTCTTCATTGTACAATACCATGTAAAATGCTCTCCTGGTTCTACTCACTTCATTTTGTACCAGTTCATGTAAGTCTTTTCAGGTTTTTCTGAAATCGTCCTGCTCATCACTTCTTATAGCACAAATAATATTCCACCACAACCATATACCACAGCTTGTTTGGCTATTCCCCAATTGCTGGGCATCCCCTTGATTTCCAAGAGCGATAATTTTGTTTCCTCATTGCCTATTATAATTCCTTCTATCTTTTTTCTTATTGTTATAGCTAGTTTTTCTAGTACAATACTGAATAGTAGAGGTGATAATGGGCATCTTGCTTCACCCCTGATTGTATTGGAAAGGCTTCTAGCTTATCCCCATTACAGATAATGCTTGCTAATGGTTTTAGATAAATATTACTTACCATTTTAAGGTAAGCTTCATTTATTCCTATGTTTTCTAGTGCTTTTAATAAGAATGGGTCTTGTATTTTTGTCAAAGGATTTTTCTGCATCTATTGAGATAATCATAAGATTTCTGTTGCTTTTGTTATTGATACGATCAATTATGCTAATGGTTTCCCCAATATTAAATGATCCCTTCATGCCTGGTATAAATCCCACCTAGGCATAGTGTATGATCCTTGTGACATAATGCTGTAATCTCCTTGCTAGTATTTTATTTAAAATCTTTGCATCAATATTCATTAGGGAAATTGGTCTATAATTTTCTTTCTCTGTTTTGCCTCTTCCTGGATTATGTATCTACACCATATTTGTGTCATAAAAGGTATTTGGTAAGACGTCTTCGGTTATTTTTCCAAGTAGTTTACATAGTACTGGAATTAATTGTTCTTCAAATGTTTGGTAGAACTCACTTGTGAATCCATCTGGCTCTGGGGATTTTCTTCTCAGGAAGTTCTTTGATGGCTTGTTTGATATCTTTTTCTAAGATTGGGTTATTTAAGTATTCTATATCTTTTGTTGATTTGGGTAATTTACAGTTTTGTTTTTTTGCTTTTTGGAGGGCAATTGGGGTTGACTTGCCCTAGGTCACATGGCTATTTTTTGTGTTAAGTGTCTGAGGTCAGATCTGAACCCAGGTCCTCCTGACTCCAGGGCTGGTGCTCTATTTACTGTGCCACCTAGCCACCCTGGTAATTTACATTTTTGTAGATATTAATTTACTTCATATAGATTGTCAAATTTATTGACATAATTAAGCAAAATAGCTCCTAATAATTATTTTAATTTCCTCTTCACTGGTGATGAATTCAACCCTTTCATTTCTGATTCTGGCAAGTTTTCTTCTTTCCTTTTAAAAATAAAATTAACCACTGATTTATCTATTTTATTGTGTTCCCTCTCCCATAAAACCAGCTTTTAGTTTTATCTATTAGTTCAATGGTTTTCTTACTTTCAATTTTATTAATCTCTCCTTTGACTTTCAAAATTTCTAATTTGGCATTTAATTGGGGATTTAAAACTTTTTCCCTAGCTTTTTCAGCTGCATATCCAATTCTTTGATCTTCTCTTTTTCTATTTCACTTATGCAAACAGAGATATAAATTTTCAAGTACCACTTTGCTGGCATCCCATAAATTTTGGAATGTTGTCTCGCTATCATTTTTTCTCTCTCTCTCTGCCTTTTTGGAAGGGTCAAAGCAGGGCAATTGGGGTTAAGTGACTTGCCCAAGGTCACACAGATAGTAAGTGTTAAGTGTCTGAGACTGGATTTGAACTCAGGTCCTCCTGACTCCAGGGTCAGTGCTCTACTCACTGCATGTCATTTTCTTTAATGAAATTATTTATTATTTCTATGATTTGTTCTTTGGACCATTTATATTTTAGGATTAGATTATTTAATTTACAATTAATTTTTAATCTACCTTTCCATTGTCCGTTATTGAATGTAATTTTTATCACACTATGATCTGAAAAACATGCATTCACTATTTCTGCTTTTCTGCATTTGTTTGTAAGGTTTTTACACCCTAATACATGACCAAGTTTTGTGTGGGTGCCATGTTAAGAAAAAGGTATATTCCTTTCTATTCCTATTCAATTTTCTCCAGAGATCTATCATATCTAACTTTTCCAGAATTCTATTGATTTCTTTCTTTATTTTTTTTTTTGTTAGATTTATCTAGTTCTGAGAGGGGAAAGTTGAGGTCTCTCACAAGTATAGTTTTAAATTATGTATTTCCTCCTATAACATTCAACTTCTCCTTAAAAATTTAGATGCTCTATTATTTGGTACATAATGTTTAATACTAATATAACTTATTGTCTATGGTACCTTTCAATAAGATATAGTTTCCTTCCTTACCTTTTTAAATTTATTTTTGCCTTTGCTTTGTCTGAGATCATCATTGCTACCCCTGTTTTCTCTGCTTTAGCTGAAGTATAATGGATTCTATTTAAGCCCCTTAACTGTGTGTCTGTCTCTCTGCTTTAGATGTGTTTCTTGTAAACAATATATTGTAGGATTCTGGTTTTTAATCCATTTTGTTATCTTCTTCTGTTTTATGGGTGAGTTCATCCCATTCACATTTATAGTTATGAGCTGTCTATTTTCTCTATGCTATTTTCCCTGTTTGTCCTACTTGCTCTCTCTTACCTTTTCTCTGTGTTTTACAGCTGATCACTGCCTCCCCCAATATGTCCTCCCTTCTATCAGTCTTCCCTACCCCATTCACATACCTTCTCTTATTTCCATCCTTTTTTACTTACTTATAGGGTAAGGCAGATTTCTGTATCCAATTGAGTGTATATGTTATTCCCTTTTTGAGCCAATTCTGATAAGAGTAAGGTTTAAGCTTTGCTCATTCTACCCCCATCTTCTCTTCCATTATAATAGCTTTTATGTCTTTTATATATAAGATATTTTATCCCATTTTATCTACCCCTTCCTTCTTCTCCCAGGGCAATCTGCTTTCTCATCTCTTTATTTTGTTTTTGGGATATCATCCCATGAAAATCACCTTATAGCCAGACATACTGTCCATGTATACTTCCTCTAATTGCCCTTATAATAATAAAGTTCTTAAGAGTTATAAATATTATCTTGGCAATAGGAATATAAACAGTTTAACTTTATTGAGTTTCTTATATTTTGTCTCTTGTTTCTTTTTGCATTTTTATATTTCCTTTGTGTTTCTTGTATTTGAAGATAATCTTTTTTTCTAGGAAATCTTGAAAGTTTTCTGTTTCAATTAATATCATTTTTTTCCCCTGAAGGATTACTGAGTTTTGTTGAGTATGATTCTTATATAATCCTAATTCCTTTGCCTTCTAGAATGTCACATTCCAAACCCTCTGATTTTTCAATGTGGAAGGTACCAAATCCTATGTAACTCTGACTGTACTTCTACAACATTTGAATCGTTTCTTTCTGGCTGCTTTCAGCACTTTCTCCTTGACCTAAGAGCTCTGGAATTTGACTATGATGTTCCTGGGAATTTTCATTTTGGGACCTCTTTTGGGTGTTGATCAGTGAATTTTTTCAATTTCTAGGTTGCTCTCAGGTTGTAGGCTATCAGAGCAGTTTTCCTTGATAATTTCTTGAAAGATGCTGTCCAGGTTTTTTTTAATTGTGGTTTTCAGGTAGTCTAATAATTCTTAAATTATCTCTCCTGAATCTATTGTCCAGATCAGTTGTTTTTTTCCAATAAGAAATTCTTATTTTTTCCATTTTTTCTTTTGATTTTGGTTTACCATTGCTTGATGTCTCTTGGACATCAGCTTCCACTTGTTCAATTCTAATTTTTTGCTTTTTTTTTTGAAGGGCAGTTGGGGTTAAGTGACCTGCCCAAGGTCACATGGCTAGTAAGTGTTAAGTGACTAAGGCCAGATTTAAACTCAGGTCCTCCTGACTCCAGGGCTGGTGCTCTATTCACTGCACCACCTAGCTGCCCCTCAATTCTAATTTTTAAGGAACTATTTCTTTAGTTAGCTTTTGTGTCTCCTTTTTCATTTGACCAATTCTATTTTCTAAGGGTTTTTAAAAAATGAATTTTCCTGTGTCTTTTTCCATGCTATTGACTTTTTCCCATGATTCACCTTTTATTTCTTTTTCCTAATTTTTCTTTTTTCCCCTAATTTTCTTTTCATAGTTCTTTAAGAACTCTTGTAGGAGCTCATTTTGGGCCTGAAACCAAATTATACTTTTCTTTGAGGCTTCACTTGTAGCCATTTTGACACTTCTAAGTTTCTGTCTTTATTCTCCCTGTCACTATAGTAACTTTCTACAGCCAAGTTCTTTTTTTATTTGCTTTTTATTTGGTTATTTTTTTCTGCCTATTTTGTGATTTGATATTTTTATGTGAGAGCTGGGCTCTGTTCTTCAGCTTCTTGCTGTTGGCTTTCACTGGGCCTCAGGGACTTGAATTGTAGGGGAAGCCTCTCAGCTAGCTTGTACTGGGGATAGGGCCTCCTGGTTGGCCTTTCCCGGTGTGGTGTTTGCTGCTGGTCTGCCCCAGGGGCAGGGGCACACTGCTGACTAGTCTCTGGGTGGGACTTCACTACTGCTCAGCAATGGGGGTGGGACCAGCCAGTGGCATGTGCAGGGACCTTCCCAGGTCCCTGGCTTGCCGGAGGCAGGGCCTCTGGTGGAATGCTCTTGGCTCAGAGCTTCCTGCAGGCCCCCTGCTGTGACCTGGCTGCTGCTGCTCTGGGACTCCCTCCCCTCCCCCCACCAGTGAGACAGACCTCTCCTGCTGGGCTGGTGAGCTGCCTCCCTGCTCCTAGATCAGGCCTGAGGTGGTCTTCTAGCTGTTTGGAGGGGAATTTGGGACTCCAGGGGAGTCCTTCCTCAGGAAACCATCTTGGCATCTGAAGTTCTTCAGCAAAGTCACCCTGTTGCGATGGGCTCCATAGCACATCTCACATTGATCCCTTTCTCTCCATCCCTTATCACCTCACAGCTCAGAAACCCACAAAGACAGGCCAAAAATCAGGGTTCACTTTACTACTTTGTTAACTGGGGAAAATGGTCTGAGTGCAGGTTAAATGCAAAAGAATGTCCCGTGGGCAATTCTGGCAGAGCTTCTGTCTGCCTGCTGATTAGCACAGCTCTTAGCAGACAGTGTGTGCTTAATAACTGCTTGTTTATTGGTGGGCAGGATAATGCATAATTCCAATAATACACAGACCTTGCCACACATAAAATCAATCCTATATTCTGCCATTTCTAAATATGAACTGTATATCTCTGTGATGTGGTCCTATTTTTTAAACTGATTAGGACTAGAAGAAGGTAATAGAATAAGAGGACCATGCTATTTACTGAATTCCCTTTTTTTGGAGTTTGTAAGAATCACTCCCTGGTTAGCAATTCCTGAGAGTCAGAAAGACGCATGACAGTGTTAACAGCAGTTATGGGACCATACCCTGTAGTCTTCATGCTCGTCTGACCCCGTTTTAGTGAAGACGTCAGGCCAACTTAGAACAGTCATCGCTCAGTCAACAGTCATTTCTCACCAGATGGTTATGCTGCCTTGGTCACGTTTCCATCTAATGCAATACTTTGCTTATAGACCACATTGCCAAACCCTGCCTGATCTCGCACGGCCTTCAAACTACCCAGCCACACACAATCACAGGAATATTCACCAGGAAATTGATTCTCTGGAAAATGATCTTTGGTAAAATGCAAATGCAAACTTCTTCTGAGGATCAAACATTCTCCATGATAAAGTATTTCTATTTATCTCAACAATTTAGGGCAAGGTTTCTTATATTTTGTGTGTGTTGTGGACCTCTCTGGCAGTCAGTCTGGTGAAATCTTTGAACCCTGTCTCAGAATGTTACAAATATATAAAATATCTAAGGAAATCAATTATAATGAAATATATCAAAATATTTAGAAAACCAAGTTAAGAACTCCTGATTTAGAATAACAAGTCATCAGTGAAACTGGGCCAATACTTTACAGGACATAATTTTTTTTTTAAATGGAAGATTTTAATTCTTTTCATCTTTTCTTGGCAAATCTCTGAGCCCAGGATTATTCCCTCTGACCCAGAATTTCAAGGGGTATAGTTTGAAAGTCAAGTTAAAGGTCTCAGACCTCTCCACTAAAAGTAAAGAAGTAAAAAAGGCGCTGGAAAACTTACATGTGCTACAGATACTGCTGCGTGGGTTACAGGTGCTTTCGAACACGAAAAGCCCTCTGACAAAGCTTCTAGGACATCATCATCACTCATAGGCTGCAGAAATCAGGAAATGAATCCACAAAGGTCACAGGTCATTGTCATGAACTTCCAAGCTAGTCTAATAATGTAAATGTAACTCAAAGTACAAAACAAAAGCTGTACCAACTCTTGTTATCCCCTCCTGTCCCGCCCCAGACAAGTTAATTTACTTACTGAGATTTTTTCACTCTGTTTTTTCTCAAGCAGTTTTCTATCTTCATCCTGTAGTAAAAACATTGAAGAAAGTCATTTTTGCATGACATTTCCTAAGCATTCAAATAATGCCATACTGATTTTAGTGCTCACTAGAAAGTCAGTCAATAAACATTTGTTAAGCTTTGCTATGTGCCAGGCACTGTGATTCAAAAAGGCAAAAGACAGTCCCTACCCTCAAGACGATTACAGTCTAACAGGGGAAACAACAGTTAAACAAATATACTCCAATATACAGAATAAATAGGAGATAATTAACAGAGGGAAGGCACTAGGATTAAGAAGAGTGGGAAAAGGCTTCCTATAGAAGATGGGATTTTAGTTGGGACTTATAGGAAGCCAGGGAAGTCAGTAGGAAGAGATGAGAAGGGAGAGGATTCCAAGTATGGGAAGACAGCCAGAGAAAATGCCAGCAGCTGAGAGATGGAGAGTCTTACTGGAATAGCCAGAAGGCCAGAGTCACCAGATCAAATTGTGCATGTGTGTGTGCATATGCGTGCATGTGTGTGTGTGTGTGTGTATGTGTGTGTGTTTGTGCAGGGAGAGGGGAGGGAATGAGAGGGGAAGGGGAGGGGACTAAACCACCCGTTTTGGAAACCAGTCCTTTAAAAGGAAAGTAATGATCATGGGAGACTGGGGGGCAGGAATAGTACATGGGGAAGGAGTCAGTTTACAAAAATTCTCTCTCCTTTAACATACTCAATTCTTGATCTCACTTTAATTTTTACTGAAAAGGCATTGGAGACTCGTTCAGGGCCTCCTGCATGCCCCAGGTCCAGGATGGCAACTCAAGAAGACAGACCTAGCTTTGGGATTTGATCAGCTAAGAGAATGAAAGGCACAACTGCTAACATCATTTCCTGACTGCCGCAGTATATAAAAAGGCAGAAAGTGGTTCAGTCCTTCCTCAATGCTTAGCTGGACACCTGTGGTGGGCATCTCTGATGTATGAGAGCCAGGCTCAACTCCAACTTCTCTTAGAGTGTTAAAATCAAATTTGAAATGTATTTTGAGGCTAATAAATTGTAGACTATGGAAAAACACACAATTATTTTTAGCAAGTATCACCCTGTATGTAAAAAGGGCAAAATAGGTAAAGCATTTGGGGTTCGTTTGAAAAAGATTTCAGTTAAACGAAATAATAAATTATATACAAGCCAACTCTAACTGGAACTGATTGTAAATTTTCAGTGTAAGCAGCATTTACACATCAGAAACCCACAAAGATAGTCTACAAATCAGACTTTACTCTACTGCTTTGTTAATTGTCTCAAAAGTGATGGGGAAAATGTTAATAATGCAGATTAAATGCAAATGTATGTCTTGTGTGTAGTTTTGATAGAGCTGGTTGTTAAACATTTTCCAGCACACTTTTCCAAACCTTAAAGTGTTATATAAATTCTAATCATCATTATCCACTCAACTGCCTTCCAGGAAGAAATATGACAGGATCCCTGCCCTCAAGTGTTTTGTACACCGAATGGTGATGAGTCAAGTTAACATGCATTTATTAAGCACTTGCTGTTTGCCAGTCAAGACAAAACAATGAAAAGTTAAACAGGAATACAGGAGCTGGATGGAAGTTAAATATAACAATAAAATATATGTCACAAACCAGTAAACATGTCATTAATTGCTAAGCATGTAGTACAGATAATAATTGCTACAGAAATTCCTGGGAATCTGGGAGGGGAGGTCATTTTTAGTTGGGGTGGCCAGGAAAGGCTAATCAACCGTTAAAAATAATCTCAAGTGGTTAAAAAAAATTTTAAGGCAGATAAAGCAAGGCATTTATGGATTGTTTTGTGCTACAATTATTTGTATACATCCCTCTATGAGATGGTCAGATCCATGAGGGCAGGAACAAGCTTCTTAATAAATGTTTGTAGAAGTACAAGGTCATTTAATTTAGCCATTTTTTGGTTTGTTTGTTTTAGCTTTAACTTGTGATAGTGACTCCTGTGGATCGTAGAGACTCCATACCAATATCTTCATGGTCCTGGATCTATGTCAGAGTTCTTGCCTCCCTGAGGGGTATGAATTGCATATAATATAGTAGATATACACTAAAAAAATCCATTTACCTTTGCTTCTTTTAATCTGTAGTCAGGAGGGATCGTTTCCTCTTTTTCACCTACTTTTTCCCGCTTTTCTTCTTTGGATTTCTCCTGGAGGAAAGCCCTCTGTCATTACTATTGTATATCTCATATGTGTATGTATTTTCTTTATATCTATATATGTATTTTCATTTCCCATGAACCAAGTAGCTGAGATTTGGCTTGATGGAAGTACCTTCCGGTTATCACCTATATCTGACCAGGATTATGAAGTCATAGGTTCACAGACTTAGCACTAGAAGGGGCCTCAAACGTCAATGGAATCCAACCCACTCAGCTGAAAGATGAAGAAGTTGAAGATGATAGAAGTGACTCCTGACCCAGCCCAGGATGATAAAACCCCTAAGTGTCTGACATGGATTTCAACTCCAGGTTGACTCAGCACTCAGTCCAATACCTTGTTGCCTTTCTCACAGTCATCATTTATATCCTTTGGAGATATATCTTGGATAAGCACCAGGGTCAGATCAATGCCACTGAGTGGCCACCAGGCCATGTCCCAAGACAGCTAGCAACTACTATTTTTCTCTTTAGCCCTTTGTAAAAGTGCAAATAGTCCAAGGATTTCCTTGAATCATCAGGTAAGTGAGTTTCATCCATTTAAGACCTTTCACAAAATCAAAATGGTGGGCCTTTTTAGGGCCACTTTTAAAGAGGGTATATATGTGGTCACGAGCAGCACAGACTGAGGGGCTGCAATCTGTACTGTTGGAGGGAGTGCTCACATGGATGACCCATTGATGTCAATCCCAAACCAATTAAGCATGAAATTTTACAGGTAAATGTTTTAAAGAGAAACATGCTTAAGCATGCTTTATGAATGTTATAAAAGAGTACTTTTTGGAGGGGAGGAACGGAGGGAGATGGACCTGAATCCTCATTACCTTTACTTTATCCACTGCAGGTTTGTTTTCTTCTGGATCTATTTCTTTCTTTGCTAGACTTCCGGCTAAGGCTTCCACAGCATCATCTGACATCTCTCCCTTTTGAAAAGACATAGGAAGAAACACTGGCTTATTACTGTTTTAAAGATGTATTTATCCAAAAGCATTCAAAAAGATCAATGTTCATCTTGGGCACAATTTATCACATAATATAAAAGCCTGGAATGAAAAAAAAATCCATGTTTCAAAAGTATAGGTTGAAATCATCAGAAGTTCCATAAATGACACTGTATTCACGTTAACATTTGGGCAATGTGTTAAAAGGTGTTTGGGCACTGTGATAAACATACCACAGAAAAATGGGGAGACAGGAGCAGAAACTTTTTCTTAAGTGAATCTTTTGTTTTCATATGAAAGATTTTCATATCATTCATAAAAGGCAGGAAGATCTACCTTCCTCCTGCTGGAACCAGCCCTAAGAAAACCCCAGAAGAAAAGTACATTGAAATACTTTTCTCCATCCCAGGCAGAAGAATATATGAAGGAGGAAAAGGTACAGGATAGCTTAGGATTCATATAACTCCTATGCCTGCCCCCACAAAGACTAATTCTAAAAACCATCCAAAATCCAAAACACTTATCTCCTAAATCATCAAAAAAGAGATATCTCCCTTCTTCCAGAAAAAAAAAAAAACCAACCAAACAAAAAAACTTCACCTCCATTCCAAAAAGGATAAACAGCATGGTATAGCGCAAAGAATACTGGCTTTGGAGTCAGGAAGACCTGGGTTCAAATCCCAACTTAGACATACAATATACTAACTGTGGGAAATGAGGCAAGTCACTAAGCTTCTCTGGGCCTCAGTTTCCTTATATGTAAAATGAGGGATCTGACTTGACCTTTAGGGCCCTTTCCAGGTCTATAGCTATGATTCCATGATCTATCTGCACTTATCAGTCTCCTCATGCCCTGGGCCCCCCTACCAAAGGGATACCATATAATAATGACACAGTATGTGTGAAAACATTAATTTGTAATGATCTCAGACACAAAAGAAATGATGCAAATCTCATTGGTATTTGGTGGCCTGACACTGCAAGGGACATTAAGAGGTTGCCCAAATTACTGCCCCAAATAAACAGTTATGGATAACTCTCAGAATCACAGGAGCACAGATTTTAGGCTGGAACCTTAGAGATCCCTAATGAAGCTGAGGCCCAAGCTGTCTTGACCAAGGTCACATGGGTAGCAAGTAGCGGAGACAGAATTGGACCCTAAGTCTTCTGACTAAAAATCCAATACTCTTTTTTGACAAAGTATGCTACACACACACACACACACACAGTTCTAGTGAACTATAACCTATAAATATGCACCAATTTTTAACATAATTTCAATTGCTATTTGTATATTCATACTACACTCCTTCCTACCCCTAAGTTCAGCTGCTGACACTCTGGCCTTGTCCACAGCAATGCCCAATGGTACTGTCAGCTTGAGGCTTCTCTGTCTTGTGGGAGCAGGAAGCTGGGGTTTGAGCTTGGAAGCAGGAAGGCTTGGACTAGATCTTTCCATACAATGCTTCACACAGTCAGTACTGGGGACTAGAACTCAGGTCTTCTGACTTTAAGATACCTTACTATCTTTTTTATGCAAAGGTGCTAGATAAAATGTTCAGAAAGTATAGTCCTAGCTGGTTATTTATCTCTTATCCCTGTTTTTCCCATTTTTTGTCCCTTGCCTTCCAACCTCTTGTCTCTAGTATGCAATACAATACAAATAACACTAGAACTGGGATCAGAAAAAACATGGTTCAAATTTCAGTTCTGCCACTATGTGACCTTGGGCAAGTCATTGGCATTGAAAATCTCTGGGTCTTAGTTTCTTCAATTACAAAATGAGGAGCTTGGACTAGATGAGACTTAAGTTTTTTTTTTAGTTCTAAAGCTTATGATTCACTTATCTTCTATTCCCTAATTATTAATCAGTAAATGAACAATTAATGCATATTTACTAATGGCCTACTATGTACCTGGACCTTTCCAAGTATAAAGAATGAAATAAGTCTTACTTGCAAGAAACTTCTTGTTCCTAGTACTCAGAGGCCTATGTCTAAGAATTGTTAACCTTTATATAGGAGCATAATTAATAACAATAATAATATTTTTTGTATTTACGTAGCACTTTTGGCTGTCCGCATAACAATCTTGTGAGACAGAAGTATTAGCCAGTATTGGCAAAAGGATTAGCAAAGGATTCAGGAAATCAAGCAAAGTATGTTGGTGTTAGATGGGATGGGGAAAAAACAGAAGCTATTCTCTCTGCTTACTAAGATTCCATAAAACTTAAAGCTTTAATGTTCCTATTGCTTTCCTTCTCTGCTACTGTTCAACAAAGCAGGGAAATGAATTCCCCTATGGACTTAGCATCAAGTTGAGCCCATTCAACACCCAGCAAGAAGTTCTGTTTTGAATTGGAACAATGTGTTTGGGAGGCTAGAAGTGAGTTCTGATGCCATGACTGGGGATCTATCATCTTGCCTTCCTAGCCTCTGACCCTACTTCCAGCTTCTTTCATTGGTCACATTTCTTGATACCCTCAGACTTCTTTGCTATGTGTATCCTTGGCTGTGGCACTTAGAGCTATTGCTGCCATGCTGGCCCTTGTCCTAGGATGCAGAGCCTGAGTTTTCTGGAAAGCGCTTTTAAACCTCGTTCAAGTTGGCCTTGACTGTGGCAGTATAGAGACCTTTGGAGTCAGCTCCAGTAGCATGAAACTGGTGGTGGAGTGAACAAGGGACATTCTGCCAAGGGGCAGCTAGTCAGTTTAATACTAATAGGAATGTATTCCAAGCTCACCAGAATAAAGATTAAAAATTTTTTTGTTAACAGATGCTGCAGATACTGGCAAGACAAGTAGATCAGGTTAGTGATCAAATGACCTCAGATTGCATATAAATTTGTAACTCTCCAGGATCTGCCTCTTTGAGTTCACTATGTAATTTCTTTGAGAAAAAATTTCCTCGTTGGTAAAATGGAAGGAATAATATTTGTACCAAGACCTGTCTCATGGAGTCGTTGTTTTTGTTTTTGTTGTTGTTCAGTCATATTTCAGTCACATCTGCCTCTTTGTGACCTCATTTAGGGTTTTTTGGGTCAAGCATACAGAAGTGGCTTGCCATTTCATTTTCCAGCTCATTAACAGGATTAAGTGACTTGCCCAGGCTCACATGGCTAGTAAGTGTGTGAGGCTAGATTTGAACTTGGGCTTTCCTGACTCCAGACCTGGCACTCTACTCACTGCACCACCTAGCTGCCCCATTTCATGGGTTTGCTGTTAACAAAGGGCTTTGTAAACCTTTACATATTATAAAATAGGTGACACTTTGGCCAGATCTATTTTCTTGGCCTTCTCTAAGGCCAACTGATTGCTGAACCCCTTCATTTTGAGACTTGCAGTATGTTTTAAAGTCATTAGGTAGGACTAAATTTATGGTTAACGAAAGGCATTCTGTTGTTAGTTAATAGAAATAGCTTCCTGAGTTAAAAAATGAAGGAAGGACATACCAGTCATGTGTGTGTGTGTGTGTGTGTGTGTGTGTGTGTGTGTGTTCATGTGTTTGTGTGTGCTTAACTGCAAAAAAAAAAAAAAGAGGAATTACTTCTGTCATGGGCAGTTAGGTGGTACAGTAAGTAGAACTCTAGGCTTGGAACCAGGAACACTCAACTTCATGAGTTCAAATCTGGCCTCAGATACTAACTAGCTGTGTGATTTTGAGGAAGTCACTGTTTGCCTTGGTTTTTCATCTGTAAAATGAGCTGGAAAAGGAAATGGCAAACCACTACAGTATATTTGCCAAGAAAACCCCAAATGGAGTCATGAAGAGTTGGACATGATTAAAAAAACTGAATGCTTCTGTCATGGACCAAAAACTAAAGTCTAGATTGCATCTAGCAACAGAGGAAAGAGTAGAAAGGCAGTTATTTTGAATTGTTTCAAGTTATGTCCGCTTTGTGAAAAATAATTCCTGCGATTTGGCTGCCAGTTAGTTTTTAGAGCAATTTGCTTTGAAGCTACAGAAAATGTAACATTGAACTGTTTGGGGAACAAATAATGACAGAGAGGAAGAGAACAGGGCCAGGCTGAGGACCGTTCATCCCCAAGGTGCTAAGGAATCAGAAAGAAGTTTTCAAAGGTGGCTGAAATGATAGTCTTTTTTTTTTTTTAAATTGTCTCTCTTTATTTTTTCCCAACTTTTATTTTTTTGAAATGGCAGTCTTTAGTAATTACATGAAGTCTTGAGGAGTACATCCTTTTGGTTAAAGACCATCAAATAGTACAGTCATGGGCTCCCAGATTTATGAAAGGACCTTAGAGATAATCTAATCTATCCCCTTCATTTTATAGGTAAGGTAACTGAAGTCAGAGAGGTTAATTCACTTGTCCAAGATTAAAAGGATCATAAATGGCAGAACCAAGATTTGAACTTTGATTTTCTTAACTCCAAACCCAGACTCTCTGCACTGTGCTTGCCATGCAGCAGACTCATAAGGTATCTAAGATTTCCATTGACTTGCATCAAGTCAACAAGCACTGATTAAGTGCTTACCGTGTGCTAGGTGCCATGCTAAGCACCAAGTGTAAAAAATGTAAAAAGTAAAAGTCTAATGGGGAAGATAACGTGCAAGTAACTATGCACCAACAACATATGTACAGGAGAAACTGGAGATATTCAACAGAAAGAAGACACTAAGGTTAAAGAAGATCAGAAAAGGCTACTTGTAGACGGTAAGATTTTAGTTGAGATTTGAAGAAGACAAGAGGCAGAGACGAGGAAGGAGAGAGTCTCAGGCATGGGGGTCATCCAGGGGAAGTGCCTGGAGTAGGGAGATGCAACAGCTTATGAGAGGAAAAAGGCCAGTATCACTGGATTTCAGAGTGCATGGAAAGAAGTTAGGCGTAAGACAGTTGTAAAGGTGGGAAGAGGACAGGTTATAAAGGGTTTTAAAAGCCAAACAGAGGATTTTAAATTTGATTCTGGAGGCAAAATAGGCACTGGAATAGACAGAAAAGGGGTGTGTATGGGAGAGGGAGAGAGAGAGAGACAGACAGAGAGAGAGAAAGAGAGACAGAGAGAAAGAGAGACACAGAGAGAGACAGACAGACAGACAGAGACAGAGAGACAGACAGACAGAGGCAGAGACAGAGAGAGAGACAAACAGAGAGAGAGACAGAGAGAAACAGAGAGAGAGACAGAGAGATAGAGATGGTCAGAGTGAGCATCAGAATGAGACAATATGGGTATGAATCTCTACTAGGAGGCACTGCTGTCTGGGCAGGTGAACAGATGTTCAGAGCACTTCTCAGTACTCCAGGGATTACTCACAGGCTTTGGAGCAGGCTTTTGAGGCGTTTCCTGTACTACACACATGGAAGTTTTTGAAACAACTTCTTTCACAGGTGCAGGGGCTGGAGTCTTGGATTTCTAAAGGAAGAAACACATAATAAACTAAAGTGAAAAGATCTGATTAGCAAAACAGCACATGTATGTACTAAAAATACCTGCTAAAAGCATTATAAACTACAGGAAGAAAATTAAGGGCCTGTGATTGCTCAGTACTAAACTGGGTACATTCTAAACTTCTTCCGGTCACCATTCATAGCACATCTTACTTTATCTGTGAAACAAAATTTTGAATAAATTATCTTAGTTATAGGAATGTCACTGGCAGATAAAGGACAAGAAGAAACATTCAGAAAAAGATAGGATTGAAAATAGTAAGGAAAGGATGGCATAAGAGGGATTTTTGTCAATGATTTCAAGCTTAAATAGTCTATGCCTTATTACTAGAGAAACAATCACAGAAGCACTTCAAATAAGAGATTTAAAACATTTTCAGCTTACTTTTGTTTTCTCAGCTGGTTTAGGTTTTCGTTGAGGTTCAGAACTTTCAAAATCTTTAGATAATTCATCAACAAGTTTGGATTCACTCATAGGCTGCAATGCAAGAAGAAAATTATGTAATATAAAGTGATTGGCTTAACTGAGTGAACAGAAATTTTTTTTTTTTTACTAGAATTAGTTTTCTTTTTCTGGCAATGCACTGCAATTTATTTGTAGCCTACAAAACCAAGTTGCCCAAACCAAGACAACATCAAATACCACATCTAGAATCTTATACTCTCAGGAAAGCTGTCCTGTCATAGCTTTTGTTGTTGTTGTTAGTGCGTTGACTTCAGTCCCCCTCTTTGTAACCCCATTTGGGATTTTCTTGGCAAAGATACTGAAATGGTTTACCATTTCCTTCTCCAGTTCATCTTTCAGATGAGAAAACAGACAAACAGGGTTAAGTGACTTGCCCAGGATCACCCAGCTAGTAAGCATCCGAGGCCAGATTTGAATTCAGGAAGGTGAGTCTTCCTGACTCCAGGCCTGGCACTCTGTCCACCGTGTCACCTAGCTACTTCCTAGAAACAAATACAATTGGCCTAATCGCTGTTACTCAGACAACATTCCATCTCCCATTTCCATGCCTTAACACAGGCTCTCCCTGATGCCAGGAATGTGCCCTCATCTCAGCTCCATCTGTTAGGATTCCTAGGTCCCTTCAAAACTCAGTTCATGGGTCATTTCTTACATGGAGCCTTTCCTGATGTTCTGCTCTGCCATCTCCCACCCTTGTCGGACCTCTTACACAATATTTGCCTGGAATATACTTTGCACACACACATATATATATATGTGTGTATATATATTTCCCCCACTTGATAGAGTCTAAGATCTCTAAGAGTAAGGGACTGTTGCTTTTGGCTTTGTATTCCCCACCACCCTGCATGGTGGCTGGCACATGGTTAGGGCTTAATCATTTGTCTGACTGACTACTATTTCCACACAATTACAGATACAGATACAAAGAAATATGAGCAGACCTGTGAAAGCAATATAAAATGGGGTTAACCTAATCTGACTATGTTGCTTATGACTAGGTAAAAAAAAAAAGGTTAATAAAATGTTATAAAGCTCTGGAGATAATGATATAACCAAGTACTCTCTGATAGGTCTCCACAATAAAGATGAGAAGATACCGTGGATACCTGGTCTAATGCTGCCGTCACAATCACACTGATGTGAGGTTTGAATATCAGACTATACAGACAACAATACCTGGGGTGTCAGGAATTCTCAACTTATACTCAACATTTTTGTTGGGAAGGAAAAAAAAGCATCACTTTGAGAGTATTTAGTCATTTCCTAACCTTTGGTTTTTCTTCAGGCTTTGGTAATAGAGGTTTCCCATCCTTATCCTGAAAATAAAATGGAAAATGGTTTTTGTTTTGTTATATTACCATACTGACAATTTTGCCATCCTTAGACAGTTCAGGCTAGAAGCAAGATTATAGGTATGAGCGGGAGCAGGTTTTATCGTACTGCAGCTAATTCAGATTTCAAATTGATCAGTGTAACAGGAAGCTATCGAAAAGAAGAAGTTTATGGTATATTATAACAAAATATAGTTTTTGTGTATATATATGCTGGTGGTACCTTAAGTATACCATAAGTAAAGCCATATGTAGAGAATTTCCACCATCCCTTTTTTTTTTTTAATTGAGCAGTGGCTCTATTTAACAAGCCAATATGGATGTTCACTATAGCAGCAATTAAACAGACAAGAGACTACATGGTAAGAAGAAGAAAAGAAAAAGGATGGAGAAGGGCCTCGAATTTATACCATATGTAGAGTGGTTAAAGGAAGTAAGAAGGATTCTCCTGGAGAAGAGGAGACTTGAGAAGAAGGGGAAGGCATGATAGCTGTCTTCTAGTATTTGGCAAACTGCACAGACATTTGCAAAAGATGAGAGATGTGAGACATGAGACATGAGGAAAAAGGATCAAGGCCATTTGGTTTTACTGGTTTTATAAAACCAATATTAATTTTAATTTACTCTACCATAAAATGGGTATGCCAACGTCACACAAAACATAAGCAAATTCTTTTTTTGTGTGTGAGATAATCAGGGTTAAATGACTTGCCCAAGGTCACACGGCTAGTAAGTGTCAAGTCTGAGGTTGCATTTGAACTCAGGTCCTCTTGACTCCAGGGCCAGTGCTCTATCTACTATACCAGCTAGCTGCCCCAACATAAGCAAATTCTTTAGCAAGCATAAGTGTTTATTTTCCACATAATGTCTATTTGTATTATCGCAAAAGGAAATTTTTAAATCAACTATAGAAGCCTGCCTTTCCTCCTAGGCCAAGGATGTGATTCTATCTTCTACCACAGGACTGTGTAGTGACCCAGTGAGCTGGATTTTCCAAGAAATGAAAAAGTGCAATTTAAAATGTTAGTACCGTCTTTAATGCCCAGAATACTCTCAGGCTGGCAGGGCTGATGACATTTTACCTTGAAGAACAGTTGTTAGTATTCCCTGAAAGCCAATATGTAAGGAATTGCCATGAGACAAGATGTTCAGTAGCACACAGATATGGGGGGCATGAATCTAATTGTATAATTAGATTAGATATAGATATAATTAGATAAAATCTGACATTACCGTTGCTGGTTTTAACTGGTAGTCAGTTGGGAGGGTATCTTCACGCTCACCACATTTCTTTAGTCTTTCCTCTCTGGATTTTGCCTGAAGAACAAGTAGAAAACAAAAAACCCAGCTGCTTTAACATTATTCCTTTAGCCCATTCAGTAAAAAAAAAAAAATCCTACGCAAACAAGGCACTCAACACACATCAACTGAATGAAGTTACACATGCTCCATGACTATATCTACATTAATACATAAAAGGAGGAAGAAAAATTCCTCCAGAGTGGTAGCAGCCTTCATGAAAGCCAGTGCCCGGCCAAGGTGAGCCCTTGAGCTGCACCTGAGTTATCCAAAGGGGCACTGAAGTTTTCAAAGAATTCCTATTGTTTGGTCTAAAAAAGAAATTAGCATTTAAGGATAACACATTTCCAGAGGATTTTCACATCTCTTGTGTCCGTCCCTTTCTATCCACTTACTCAGCCATCAGCCTGGTTCATTTCCTTCTAGTCTCTCACTCAGACTCAGTAGCCTCCTAACTGATCTCCTGGCCTCAGGTGATTTCCAACTCATGTATTCTCCACACAGTTGCCAGAGTAAACTGAAAGTGCTTTGCAACTGTGACCCACAATACCTGAATAGCATGCAAAATCACCAACATCTCTCCACAGTTAAAACACCAGTCTTCCTCATCTTCTCCCATCCATCACCTTCTACTGCTCCTCACTGTTATGTTGTTCAGTCACTTACTTGGGGGTCCACTCGGAATTTCTCTGAACCAAATTCATGCTTGTTTTCAAGTTTAAGGGCTAGATTTATAAATATTCTTCTCTGTCCCAGATTACATAGAAGCAAATTTCTAATTTTCTTTTAATCAAACTCTCCCAATTAGGAAGTGAAGGATAGCATTACTAGCTCACTTTTAACCTTGGCCAAAAGAAAAGCTAAAACGAGACTTCAGAGAAGTAGAACAATGCAAGATTGTCAAACGGCGCGATGTGAAATACCTCATCGACTTCCTTGTAGGAACTTGTATCTATCTCAGGCTCTGCTTCTGGGCTGCCAAGTGTGTCACAGAGATCATCGAGAGCTTGTTTGGAGGCTGTCTCTGAATACAACTATTTTGAGAATAAGCAGAAAAAAGTCTTTAAGTTATAAGCAAGTGTTTACAAATAATAGCATAATAGAAAAAACACTGGGCCAGCCAGCAGAGAACCTATCCATTCTCTGCGATTAACTACATCTGTGACCTCAGGTCAGTCTTGTCACCTCTTGGAGTCTCCGTTTCCTCATCTGTATGTAAAACAAGGGAGTTGGATGAGATCATCTCTGAGGACCTTCCCAATTCTAAATCTATGACCCTATTTTTGCTGAAATGCCCCTTAAAGTACTGTCTTGTGGGATAGGGGGCATCAAGAAGGGCACTTCACTGGATAATAAGCCAAACAATGGATGGGAAAAAATCCTAGTGGGCTGACTGTAATTGCCAAATGTGAGTTAGCAGTGTGATGCAGCAGAAAAAAAGATAAATCAATACTGGGTTGCATTAAGGACACAGCTTTCAGGAATAATGTGCTGGTTGTTTCATAATCCACCTTGGCCAGAGCACATCTGGGGTACTGTGTTTACTTCCGGGGGCCATAGTTTAAGATGGACATGAATAAACCAGAGACTATGCAGAAGAACACAGTAAGATGGTGATGGGCCTGGTGTCCATGCCATATGAGACTCGGTTGAGGAAATGGGGCCTAGAAAAGAGGGGACTTAAATGTTTTCAACTATCTTATGCCCCTGACGGCAGAACAAGAAGCTATGGAGAAAAATTACAAAAAGGTGACAAGACTGGATGTCAAGAAAAACTTCCTATCTCAAGGTAGAATGGGGTGACTCATGAGGCAAAGGGTTCCTTCTCCTTGGAGGTCTCCAAGCAGACGCAGGATGATTATTTCTGGAGTACATCATACTGAAAAGATTCTGTTTTGAGTATGAGATGGACTAAATGGGCCCGTGAGGTCTCTCCCGTCCAACTCTGAAATTCTGTGATTCTGAAATGTGTGGAAAAACCAGAAAAGGACCCTAGAGATAGTAGTTATAATTGGCCTGTGGTAACAATTGATGATATTTCCTTTTCCCTTAGGAAGCTTGAAAACATTTTTCATTGCTTATCATTTCCATTAAATTATATTGTTTTTTCAACCTACCAATTCCAAGTTATCACTCCTTACTAGCTCTCTTGCTAAACCTTTACAGCACCTAAATGTGATTTCTCTGGGTCAGCATTTTAATGTCTTCTGAAGAATGTCTTCACCTGCCAACTTCCCCAGTTGCACAGAGGGATTGAGAAAGGCCAACTCATGTTCTCTTGGCAGCCTCATCCCAGCTGTGGCTGGAACACTGCCTAGCAGGGCTGTGGTGTCCATTATTGTCACACTAGCCATTCAGATAAAAACAAACAAGCTTTCCTTTACAGGGAAATGACGGGAGGCTGGACAAGGAACTCTGACAAATAACTCCACGACATCATGCTGCTTGAGGCCACATGGGACACACATGGTGTGCTCTCCAGGCATAAAGCAGGCTATGAGAGGAGGGAATGTTCTTGTTTGTAAGAGGGGAAGAAGTGCTCAACAGGGCTGCCATGTCCATTTGAATCAAGTTGATTTAGGAATATGAAGAGGAAAGAGGTGCTGCTTGAATGATTACTGATCTCTAAGGCTTCTCCCAGCTCTTAACATGGTAGGATTTTCCCATCTCCTGTTTCATAACAGTGAGGGGTTCATAGGAGAACATGCAAGCTCTCTTTCAGAACACCATAAATGTAACTCAATGAACAGGCATTTATTAAATGTCTATTATGTGCCAGGATCTCTGGTAGGCACTGGGGATAGAAAGGCAAAAAGATTAAAATAGTTTCTTCCCTAAAAGAGTTTATTGGGGGAGATAACATGTGTGTGTGTGTGTGTTTGTGTGTGTATACACAAAACAGGTAGAAATAAGGATATACAAAATATATACAAAGTAGGTACAAGATGATTTGGGGGAAGGCAAGTATATATCATACTATAATACAAAATGCAGAGCAGGGAGAAATTGCTTAACAGTCTTATTTTTGCCTGAAAGGTGACCAAAAAGATATAAGTTGACATTAGCCCTTCTTCTTATATATGGGCATAGCCTACCTGTGTGTACAGGATTTAGATCTGGAAGCAACTTTAGAGATTATTAAAATTCAATTTCATTTTACATAAAGGGAAACTGAGGTACAGGAGCTAAGTGAATTTCCTTTCCCAATTTTTGAGAATAATTTGTGTAGTATGGCTAATAAATTATTCTTTAAATGTCTGAGGCAATTATGAATCCATCTAGTTTGGATTAATTTTTTATTTTATGAAATTGAATTATTAGAGATTTTTATTTCATATTCTGCTAATTTGGATATTTTATGATTTTACAGATAATTCTTCATCTTTCTTCAGTTCTCGTTTCTGATAATTCTTTTTTTCTCGATGTATTACAATTTTACCTGGTTTATTTTAAAATGAACAATTTGATTTTCTTGCCTCTTATTTTTTAATCAAATTAGCTAACAATCCACTAATTTTGTAGTAAATGACATTCCCAAGGATAGAGAACTATTTCTATCCAGGAAATCCTGGATTTTAACCCATATCCTATGACTCCTTGGCTTCTTTCCCCTTTACCATATGGCTTCTTGCTGGATACAGATAGATATGACTCCAATCAGTTTTAATAGCCCAAACACACAAGCGGGAAGATACATCTCGTATTTTATAGAACACTGTTTGTATCTGCCTAATCAATGGGGGTTACAGGAAAGCCAATGATTATTCTCAGATAGAACTGGGTTAGTTTCCTAAGGAAGAAGCATTGGTACCTCATCTATCCTTCGTTTCTTCTCATCTGGCGGAACAGCACTTTTGACCAGGTCTACTGACTGGGCTTTTAACACCTCTCCTCCTGAAGCTTTCTGAAAGATAAAGACCAAAATCCAAACTTCCACATGAGGAACCCTTTGAGCATTAACACTGTTGACCAGAATTAACAAGCATTTTTTAAAGACAGAAATAGCATTTCTCGCCAAATACCATTGAGAACAATACCTCTTTATCTGTTGCCTTGCCTGGAGCTGCAGAACTACAAGTGAAGTCTGAGGACAAGGAATCGATAGCTTCATCTTCTCCCATTGGTTTCTAGAGGAAAAGGCACTATGAATGGCACGTGGTATGGATGTGGTTCAAGTTTAATGACAGGTTATTTCACACACAGCAAAGGATTGATACTAAAACGGATTCATGATGGAATCAATTTGATCCACTGGTACAAAATGCAATTAGCCCATCATTCTCAAGTCCTCCCATAAATCCTCCATATGCCTGCCCCCTCCCTTGCATGCTGGAGCCTTCCCCTAAGTCTGTGGATAACAGTGCACATAGGCCAGATTAGTCCACGCATCTGGCTCATTTTAGCAGCATATATATCTCTTAAGTGTTAGAGATTGTCAATGACCTGGGCGCAGAATTGAAGAAAAAGAGGAGAAAAAGCTAGGTCTCATTTGGAAAATTACATTGTGCTCTCAATGAATCTGAGCTGCTTGCTGTCAAAAAAGTTCATCTTTTCAACACCAATATTCTCCCAGCAATTTTATGAGGTTTATATGGAACACCATAATCTCTGAATAATTAAAACTGTTAAGTAGCAGGAGGGATGATGCAGTATCTCTGAATGAGGGGTGGTAAACAGGCATCCACAGGTCACCAATGATGACCTGCCTTCAAGAAATAACAGAGGTATCAAGAAAACCCATGATCAGCAACCAGCAAAGGTTGGTCCAAAAAGTAAGCGGGTGATAATTATGAACCATACTAATAAAGCACTGAATTATTTCTTTAGATTTCTCATCTTTCTAAAGAAGCTTTTCTTTCCAGACATCTGACTCACAATCATCTCAATATATTTTTATGCTGTTTTTCTTCTCATGGGAAATATACAGAAAATGAATGAGCCACATTCTCAGTGAGTAGCAGTTAGAATCTTGAGATTTTCTCTTCCTTCCTTCCTTCCTTCCTTCCTTCCTTCCTTCCTTCCTTCCTTCCTCCCTTCCTTCCTTCTTTTCCTCTTTCCTTTCCTTCCTTTCCTTCCTTCCTCCTCTCCTCTCCTTTCCTTTCCCTCCCTCCCTCCCTTCCTCCCTCCCTTCTTTTCTTTTTGTCTTACAAGGTGATCATCTAAACTTACCTCAGTGTCTGGTGGACCTGTGGCTGCCCCTTCATGACTCTGAAAGAAACATTAATTTGGGGATGATGAAAAGGTTATTCCATGGCCAAAATGGGATTTTTAATGTTTTATGAAAAACAGCACCTAATAGGTTTACAGAATGAGGATTTGTTTTACATTTTAAAATCATGCTTTCTAAATAAAGTAATAATAATAATTTAACAGTGATGCACACTTAGCTCTAGGAAATATGAAATACAACTCTATGTTCATCCTACTTACTTCCAATAGCTTTCTGTATTCTGGTGGAATTGTGCTTTCCCTTTTGCCCAACTCCTCTATGTAAGTGGAAGAAAGTGATTCCTGAAATATTTACAAAAACATAGATGTAATTTAATTAGTTGAAAACACCAAAGGAACCTACTAAAACTGAAGCCCTATATGTTATCAAGTCATGAAGTTGCTATAAGATGATCTACAATCTAGATAGAAAACTGATACTTTAAATAATAATTACATTAAATTTGGACAAATCATAGCACGTATGTAAGTAGCCAAAAGTTATGAGGATCAAATGAGATAATATTAGTAAAACATTTACTTCCCTAGCCCCTGGAATATTACATGAAATTGAGTCAACAAACATTTATTAAGCACTTTCTATGTTTTAGGCACTGTTCCAGTACTGAGGTTACATCCTAATTCTTTAATAGAATATTAATGTAGTTAAATAATTCTATAAATATATACACATATATACATACACACAAATATATATATATATACATGCATATACACAAATACACACAGACATATATGTTTCATAAATGCAAAGACCATACATTCTATAATATTGTGGTTTAGGAGAATATAAACTCTATGAAATCAGGAACTATATGGTTTTTGTCTCTGTTTTCCCAGATTCTATCACAGTTTCTTTACATATATATAGTGTTTAAATAAATGTTTGTTGACTTGAATGCCAAAGCCTTAGAAATATATAGTCAAGTCAACAAGCATTTATTAGGCACCTACTATGTGCCTTATGTTTCTTCCAAATTCCCACACTGAAGCTTAGACAGTCAGTCTATCTGGGCATTAGACAGACCCAAGCTCCTTTATCACACTACATTCCTATAAACGCTACGACCTTGTCCTTCCTTAGATTTAGGGATTGACTCAATAAACTCAAACTCTGCTTACTGGTTGAATTACAATCTTCTATGAAGGCTTTTTAAAAAGTGAGAGATGAAAATATATGATGTTTTTATAGCCCAAATACTATCCTTTGCAGTAAACACAATATAAAATCGCCGTTTTTCCCCATCTTAAAATAAAACCCCACAAACCTTAGTTTTTATTTGGACTTTGACGCTATCTTAACATCATTATCACAAACATAGCAGAGTGAGCTGAACAAAAAACTAATTTGACAAAAAGTCCTCATTCTTAGGAAACAAATGAAAAAAAACCCCACAATAAATCAAAATCAGTGCAAGCACAGAGACTTTTAAGATAATTATTTATTCTGCAATCACCAAACCATAACATGACATGTTAATGGTCCCTCCTTGCTCCAGTCAGTTCAGTTAGACTTTTGATGCTCCCTCCAAAGACCCAAGGGATGGAAGGCCAGGGCCGAGTGACAGAATGGGATTCTGTCCTGTGGCGTAGGTTTATAGAGGATCATGAGCCACAGGGATGGTGGTCTCTGAACCCGGGTGGTGTTAGGAAGGATATCACAGTTTATCCTGTTCTAGTAAAGGACTACTCCAAACATCTCCCCTACAAACACTGAAAATACACACAACAAATTCTGGTTTTGTCTTTGTATCCCTGGAACTCGAAACAATTGCTTCCATATAGTAGGAGCTTAATAAATGCTTTTCTAATCAAATTAAGCTTGTTTGTGAGCACCACTGGTCTGGAAGCTAGTGGAGAGAGCACTGAGGTTAGAGTCAAGAAGTCCTGTGTTCAAATCCAGACTCAAATACTTAAAAGCTGTATGACCCTGGGCAAGTCACTTTCATCTCTGTCTACCTGTTTCCTCAACTCTAAAATGAGGACAACATTAACACTATGAGGATTAAATGAAATGATATTTGTCGAGTGCCTGGTCCATAGTAGGCACCATATAAATGCTTATTCCCTTCCCAGTAGTGCAGCATCTTTCACAGTTAAGGGGAACAACAGGCTCTGTTGAGTGATAAGAGTATGTTCCATTCCCTCCATAATGATGTTATCACACTCGCTGACACCATTCTGCATAGAATCAAGCAGCCAAGACACATGTTCTCATCTGTGGCACAGCAGAAAACAATCTAGATTTGGAGTGAGGAAAACCTGACTTGGAACTTCAAGTAGCAAATAGCTCACATTTACATGGGGGAAGGAAAGGGGAAGGGACTAAGTAGATGCTATGTAAATATGGCGTCTAGTCCATGCCAGACATTATGCTGAGAGCATTGTACAAATATTATCTCATTTGATTCTCACAGCAATCCTGCAAGGTCAGTGCTGGTGTTATTCCCATTTATAGTTGAGGAAACTGAGGTAGAATGAGTTTAAGTGACTTGCCCAAGTCAAAGTATCTGAGGACAGATTTGAACTTGTATCTTCTGGACTCCAGGCCCTGTGCTCTACTGACTGCACCACTTTGCTGCTACACAACTTTAGGGTGTACAAAGTACTCTGTGTATTGTATCTGATTTGATCCTATAACCATCCTGTGATGTAAGGGCCACTGTTATCTCCATTTTACAGATGAGGAAACTGAGGCTGAGAGCTTAAAAGACTTGTTCAGGGTCACACTCGGTGTCTGAGGCAGGTTTCAAAAGCAAACCTTCCTGATTCCAAGTCCAGTCCTCTATCCCCACAACACTTAGTGGCCTCTAAATGCTTTATTTACCTCCCTTACTTGCTCTGACCTTTGGTATATCATTTTATCTCTGAGCCTCAGTTTCCTATGGATAATATTATTTCTATCACTCACCTTATAAGTTGCTTTGAGAAAAGTAAGCCTCAGTTTACATTTACGTAATGCTTAATCATAGTAGCACATGGGCTAGTTCTGTAATTTCATCAGCATAGGGAACCCCTGGTATGACATTTCCATTTGCTGATACTGACCAGCCACTTGTCTGCAATGTAGATTTTTAGACAGTTGCCTTGGACACTGAGAGGCTAAGTGCATTGTCCATGGTCACAAAATTTGTCTGCATCAGGGTAGGGCTTGAGTCTAGGCCTTTCTAACTCCTCAGCCATCTTTCTATTCACTATGTCATGATGGTGCTTGACTGCTTTAATATAGTATTACGATAGATTTGTTTCTCATTCATTGATCCCATTCACTGTGCTACCTTTAGCAAATAACAGATACTGTACCGAAATGGGAGGTCCTGTATATTTTGGACTTTCTGGTTTATCTTCTTCAGGTTGTCCTAATGTACCTATTAAGTCATCTAAAGCATCATCTAAGGAACTCTGAAAAAGAAGAAAATAATTCAATAAATATCACTTGAGAGCAATGGATAGATGTTTGAATTTTGATGCCCAACTGAACACTGGGAAACAACTGAATATTGAATGTTCCTTAGCAATGAAACACTTCACAGTGGAACCATATCCTTAAAGCCTCACTATTGCACACAGTACTCTAGATGAGATCTGAGGAAGCCAGAGTATAGTGGGACTATCACTTCCCTCTTCCCAGAAGCTATATTGATCTTCATGCAGCCCAAGATCTCTCCAAGAGGAGAGTACCCAGAGGAGGGCTCACAGAATGGTGGTGAAGGGCCTTGAGTCCATGACATATCAGGACTGATTGAGAGAATTAGGCATATTTAGCCTGGAGAAGAGAAGACCAAAGAGAGGGAGGTTTTTAAGCCTCTGAAGGGATGTCATTGTGGAGGAGGGATTAGAACAGGAACAAGCATTTATTCCATAATTTAAAAATTAGATAAGTGAAAATTAAAAGAGAAGAAGTGACAAAGAGATAAATTTAGGTTTGATATCAGGAAAACCTTCCTAACAGTGAGATCCATGCAAAAGTGGAATGGGCTGCCTTGAAGGGGGGTGAGTTCCCCTCCTTGGAGGCATTTGAGCAGAGGCTGGAAATCTGCATGTCGTGGATTTTCGTAGCCCTGAAGATCCAAACCAACTTTTTAATCTGGTGATTGTCATACTATTGCTAACTCCTACAATGATGACTGCTCCTAGCTGATGCTTCTAGAGCCCCTTATATTTGCAAAGCTTTTTACATGCATCATCTCCATCTGATTGCAACAACCTCCCTGTGAAAATGGGTATTATAGTTATCATTATCTGTTTTATAGACAAGAAAACTCGGCTCAGATAAGCCAAGTGTGACTTGCCCATGGTTGCTTGGCCAGAAAATGTAAGGGGTGGGTTTCAAATTCTCTGGAATCCAAGTCCTATTCATCTCATGACTTCAGTAGACTTGATTCTGAATGTGAAAAAAAAAATCAAATATGACCCCTGAAAAGTCTTATGACAGCCGACTGGGACACAGAGGGGTTAAGTGACTGGCCCAGAGTTACAGACTGTGTGTGTGTCAGAGGTAGGTAATAAATCTGTATTGGTAGAGGGGATTTCCACAGTAGGAGTACCTCAGTCAAGTAAAAAACCATTTATTAAATAAATACCTACTATGTTCCAGGCACTTTGTTAAGTGCTAAGAATCCAAAGTAAGACAAAATCAGACCCTACTCTCAAGGAGCTCACAGTCTAATGGCAGGGGGAAGGGCCTGGGTTGGGGAGGAGACAACATGTTCATTTTTTTTAGCTTTATGAAATGAAATTTTAATTCAACCTTAAGTTATTTGAATGGGATAAGATTTTCTATAATACTTACATATATCAATGTAGTTATATCTATACATATAAATGCGTGTATAACTACAATTTATTATATACATATATAGTACATATATTTACTATATATGTATATACTACATTTACTATATATGGATTTACTATATTGCATATGTAGTAAATTAGAGCTATGCTTATATTTAATAATTTTCTATAGAAATGAAACTACAAGACCTAATAAAAAATTGAAGCGACTTTCAGATGTTTAATATTTAAGCAAGAACACAAACACTTTCAGTTTACTACTATACTGACCTGAAAGTAGTAATTTATTACAAAGATCTTTCCTTTAGTTAAATCCTTGGGTGTTCTTAATTACTCCCACAGAATATGTTTACTACTAGGACCTATAAAACTAAATAATCACATCGGATTGGGGAAAACAACACGACAAATACGAATAAATGCTGTATGTGAGAATCTACTGTGGTTGTCTTACCTTTTCAGAAGGTTTATTGGACTCAACTTTTACTGGTGCAGGCAGAGGCAGGGATTTATTTTCTTTGCTCTGCAAAAAATAAGAAAAAACCATGGAAGTATGCTAAAATTAACAAACGTCTGTCCGTTCTAAGTGTTTTAAAATGAAACAGCCTTACATAGTTATAAAGTGGTTCACAATTCTTCACATAACTCAAGCATCTATTATTAGCCTGTTTTCTTTTAACCAAGATAAGAAATAGAGGCACACAAAAGTTGACTTGCCCTTAAATTCTGGCATAAACCAAGGCAAGTAAGAATTCATAGCCTTTCTTTACCTTCTTAATTAGGGTTTAATTTTTAGTGAATGACTGGCTTTCTTTAGATTTACAATCTAATCTGCTTAAATTTTGAAATCAATCCTAAGTGGGCTGCCCATCTATTATGAACATGATATGTGGTATTTTCTTCATGTGCATTTGGGGTCAGACTTTAAAGTAGAGAATCTCCCTGAGCTGGCCCAATCTCACCACCACAAACTTGTATGTTAATTGCCTACTTAGAACTTCAAGAAATCCAAGTCCTTCCTCAGAGTTTTGGAAATTTGCCAATTATCTGCAAACTCCATAACTGCTCTCTAGTGTTATATTTCTATAAAAAGAAAATCCATATTTTTTATCTCTCATTATATTAAAGGTTTACCTTGCAATGTAGTTCTCCTCAAAGAATCTAATGAATAAGTTGCCAAGCCATGGCTAAACATTAGAGTTAATCCAAAGTCAGGATTCTGGCATGTTCTTTCAGAACATTCTGTCTACACTCCTGTAGATACTATAATTCATATGATCAAAAATCCATCTTGTATCTGCCTAAGAGTCCTCTCTATAGCAGCCCCAACAAAGGAGTCAAGTGTCTACTTGAAGGCCTCTAGTGAAGAGGAAACCACTACTTCTGAAGGCAGTCAGCTTCTGGATGGCTCTGTTAGGAAATCTTTCCTTACATAAAGAAAAAACAAAAACAAAACTCCCAGAACTCTTGGCAGCTTCTACTGATTACTTTTAATTTTTCCTTTTAAGTAGAACAAGTTTTCCCTTTTCCCAATGAGAACCCCATAAATGCTTGAAGATAGCTGTCAGTTCCCCCCCCCCCTCTCTTTTTTAAGCAATCGGGATTAAGTAACTTGCTCAAGGTTACACAGCCAGTTATTTCTTGGTGTGGTGCTGAGTGTCTGAGCCCGGGATTCGATCTCCAGGTCATCCCAACACTGGAGCCGGTGCTCTTACTCGCTGAGCCACCTGGCCACCCCTATGCAATTGGGGTTAAGTAACTTGCTCAAGGTTACACGGCCAAGTGTTTCTGGGTGGGTGCTAAGTGTCTGAGCCCGGAATTTGATCTCCAGGTCATCCTGACACTGGAGCCGGTGCTCTTACTCGCTGTGCTACCTGGCCGCCCCAAGTCCCTCCTCTCTTTAGAATTTTCTTACTCAGGCTAAAGATCCTCAGTTTTTCAACTTATTATTACATAGCATTTTCTCCAGTCTTCTTATACTCCTGCTCACCCTCTTTTGAGCATGGTCCAGATTATCTATATTTTTCTGAATATGTGATGCCTAGAACTGAACATAAGATGTGGTCTAACCAGGGCAGAATATGGCAGAGTCTTGCCCTCCCTTACATTGTGTGCCTCAAGGTAGCCTAGAACAACATTGGCTTTTATGGCTGTCATGTCATATTATTGATTCAAATTCAGATTTTAGTCAGTCCATTAAGACACGCAGGTCTCTTTGTTATAGAAACTGAGAAAAAACTGCCATTGTCATCCTGCACTTCTAAAATTGATTTTTAAATTTAAGTATAGGATTTCACATTTATATCTATTAAATTTCATCTCTTTTTGGTTCACTGTCCTAAACTGTTTAGATCTCTCTAGATTCTGACTTTTTCTGCAAAGTTCAATGACTGTTGAAAACTGAACTAAAAGTTTTACATACATCTCAGCTTTGCTTTACAATAAAAAAAGATGCATTTAAGTGCATTGCATTTAGGTGATGTGAAAGTTCTATAAAGAAAAGTAAACATCCATTTGGCTTTACAGAATGAAATTTTAATTTTGACCTCAAGTTATCTGAATGGGATAATATTTGATAAGTCCCTCTAAAGTTACCTTGAAGAGAGATAGTTAAGCATGAAGCACAGAAGTGGGTGATAGAAGAATTAGATATTAATATCTGGAAAACAGATGTGATACACACAGGCTCACAGTGACTATGTTAACAATAAGTGCTTATTGACTTCATAATAGAGTTTGCCAGATGTTGCAACTACAGAACCCACTACAGTGGTCAATCACAGCACTAGCCAGAGACTTGCTAGGTGACTTAGTCCGAATGTTAAGATAAAAATTTTAAAAGACTGCACATCTGCAAATGATGTATTCTGAGACTGGCAGCTGTTTCAACCCAGGAGGGTTTCAAAGCACATTCAACTTCTCATTCCTTCTTCTTGATCCATGAATCTCTTAGATCAGTCACCTCCTCTTCACTGCCATGGTTACCACTGCAGTTCAGGACCTAGCCATCTCTTCACGAGACTAATATAAAAGTTCTAACTGATCTTGCTCCCTCTAGTTTCTTTCTTCTTTATGTACTTCTCATAGCTACCAATGTCATCTTCCTAAAGCACCCAAGGAGGCTGGTGGCTCCTCAAAGGATACCAAGTAGAAGTAATAAAACCCTTCAGATCTACAACTCAAGGCCCTTTGAAATTTGCCTCTAACCTATCTTTCCTAGCCTTATTCCAGTATTTCTCTTCAGAAATTTATATTCCAACTAAACTAGATACTCTCTGTTGCCTTGTTTTCTCCTGCCTTCTTTTATTTCCATACATTTAAAATTGCTTTCTTGCTAGGCCTGGGATAGTCTTCCTTTCCTTTGAACCCATCACTACTTTTGCCTATTGAGTTTTGCCTTCCTTAAGGCCTATGGAGCTCTCTTCTCAAATCTCTGATAGCACTTATTTTGAAATATATCTAACAGCAACAAATAACTCCCATTTAGGGGAGGCAGCTAGGTGGCATGGTGGATAGAGCTCTGCGTCTAGAGTCAGGAAAACCCATGTTCCTGAGTTCAAATCTGACTTTGGATATTTACTAGCTGTGTGACCCTGGGCAAGTCACTTAACCCTGTTAGCCTCAGTTTCTTCAGCTGTAAAATGATCTGGAGAAGGAAATAGCAAACCTCTCTAATATCTTTGCCAAGAAAACCCTAAACGAGGTCATGAAGAACTGAATGCGATTGAAAAATGACTGGACAACAACAATGCGCTCCCATTAACATCATGCTTCAATGTTAACAGAATGCTTTCTGGCAGCCTTATCACCCAGGGACCATTTAGGTAAGCCTGAACTTCTTTACTATGACTACATGCTTCTTGTAGACAGGAAGGTACTCCAATTTCATCTCTACGGAGGCCAATGAATAACAGATGCTTAATACATGTATGTTGAATTAAATCTCACCCCTAGCCCTTAACTCACTGTCACTGGTATTATCAAATAACAATTAAAGTTCACATGTGCACACAGTGCTAGCACCAGCCACGATACAGGCTGCCCTCAAAGGCTTAGTTCATTTTTAAATTTTACTGCCTTGGATCTTAAGTTTCAGTTTAGCTTTAAGCTACTAAAGTTTAAAACTGAACTCAGACTTTGGGGACACCCTGTATCAAGCAGATGAAGAAGAAAAGTCCCTGCTTAAGCAAAAAAAAAAAAGAGCTCTTAAGCAAAAAAAAGTTATCTAAATGATGTTTTTCCTACTTTGTAGCATTTCAACATTTATTTATATGCTTGTATAACCTATCAGCTCATTTTCCTATTTCTTTTGCAACAAGACTTAAAACTCAGCAAGGTATAGTAGGCACTGATTTGGAGTCAGGAATATCTGAGTTAAAATCCTGACATAGATACTATCTTTGTGAGTCTGAGAAAGTAATTTAATCTCTGCCTCAGTTTCCTCATCTGTAGAATGAGGCAGTTGGATTCAATGGCCTCTGAGGTTCCTTTGATAAAAAGATCTTTGAGACTTTTTGATGTCTTTGATTTTAAAATAGGCCTGGACATTGGGATTAGAGGAAGAAAAAGAAAAAGGAAAAGTATGTGTCTGTTGTACAGTCCTGTCAGATTCTTCATGACCCTGTATGGGGTTTTCTTGATAAAGATACTGGAATAGTTTGCCCTTTCCTTCTCCATCAGATTAAGGCAAACAGAGGTTAAGTGACTTCCCTAGGGTCACACAGCTGAGTGTCTGAGATCTGATTTGAACTTGGGTCTTCCTGATTCTAGGCCCAGCGTTCTCTCCAATGAGCCATCTAGCTGCCTCAAAGTATGTATTTACTAGATTGTTACCATGAACCTGTTTAGATTCTTACTTTGTAGATTTGTTCTCTCACATCTACACCTGACTCTATAGTAAAGTCACCTTGGTCATGTCTCAGGATTAGAAAAAATTTGGAGGAAGTACCCCTTGGCCTATTTGTTACCTCTGTACTCCTGGGCAGGACCTATTGGAGGTACCAAGTGCCCCAACTAAGTCACCCCAGAAAAGGGCAAAGCACCTGAGGGCTCACCATACCCAATACGGCAGACAGACTGACTGAAAAGCTCTGCCCCTCTGTGTGGATGTACGGTGAGTCTTCTCTTTCCCAGACACACTTCAGAATTTTCTATCCAACTGGTTTTACCTGGGGGCTTTCTGTTGGTTTTCCTGCTGTTGGCTGGTCAGAGGGCTTGAGGGTCTCTTTTCCATCAAGAGAATCCTTCGTTTCTGTGACCAACAGCTGCTTGGAGGGGCTTTTTTGCTACGAGCATAGAAACAGATGTATTATCAAGATAACATATTTTAAATGACAAGACTGATGGATTCCTCCGAGTGGGTCAAGGGAGACACACAAGAGCAAAACCAAACTGTGGGTACCCACCTTTTTGTCCTCCTTTGACGTTTCTTCATGAGCATCTTTCCCACGAGGCTCAGCAGCCTGACAATTTCAAGAGGTACAGAAAACATTTAACTGAAGCCCATGTGCAAGGAAACAGTGGTTTCAAGCCATTGAGGTGGCAAGAAAACAAAGGGCTAGATCCAAGCATTCAGTTTCTCTTGGGAAAAACATCATTAAAATGTTCAGGTCCTACCAGGTGACTTTAAAAAGGCAGTTGCATGTTTTGGGGTCAATACTTATTTCAAACAATACGCCTATAATGTGGCCAGTTTGCAGAATGCCAAGAGTCCATGAAAAATAAAGAAAGAAATCCATTTCTAAACCATCACATTAGTTAGCATGTTGTTGTAACTATTTAGGTGATGGTTTGTCTTTCACTTCTGCAGACATATGGATGGGGGGGGGCGGAGATGGGTGGGAACTGGTGATGTCATCCACTTGCAAGTCCATAGGAAAGAATTTCTGAAACTTCAGGGAATGAGGCTAAAAATCCCTCCTCTCCTTCCTAGGTCTCATAATGCATTTTGATAGATCAGACTTGATTACCTGATTGATAACTGGTGATACAACAAAAAAAAGTTTAATTCCTAGGGATTCACCTCCACTAACCAATCCAGACCAATCTGGATTGCTTTGCTGGAATATTCTCTCCTGCTTAAAGTAAAAGAGGTGCTTTACCCAAAGAGTCAATTCATTCTTCAATTCTATTCTCTGATATTTGTCTTTCTGCCCCTTTCCCATGTTTTATCCTCTCACCTTGTTTTCCTCTTAAAACTACACACCCAAAGCCTAAAAGTTGGATTTCAATACAATAAACTGCTATTCCTTATGTTTAATTTTCTATTATGAGACATCACATTTTCATTTTAGCAAGAGTTATACTTTAAAGAGTAAGGACTGGACTTGAGATTCACTAACATAGGCAAGTACAAGCAGAGGATTCTCTCCCTACCATCTCAGGTTGGCACATTCTCTGAAACTGGTCACCTTTCTGCAACTTACAGTCAAAGAGCTATCTAGGTCACTGAGAGGTAAGTGACTTGCCCAAGGTCACACAATATGTTTCAGTGCCAAGGCTTCAAGTGCTTCTCCACACAATAGGTATATACAAAATAGTAATACAGCTCAATTACTTACAGAATATTAGAGTTGCAAGGGACTTCAGAAATCATCTAGTCTAACTACCTCATTCTATAGATGAGGACACCCAGGCCTAGAGAGGTAAACTTAATTGCCCAAAAGCACATAGCTAGCAAGTAGTGGAGATGAATGGCAAACCCCATCTTTGGATCTCTGGCTCCATACTCTTTTTACTACTCACTATTTTGCCATCTACAATTCTTTGTAATAAGAAGAATGGGACAACATAAAAAAAAATAAACTTCATACCTTGGTGGACTGTGATTTTTCTTCAGTTTCTGTTTTTTTAGCCTAATGTCAGAAATAAACACAAACAAGTAATTTTACAAGTTTATAAAGACCGGCATCCCCCCCACCTCAGAGAATGGTACATAAAAGAGCAAGAAGACAGAAACAGTACTATCTCTCTAACTTCTAAAAATAACATTTATTGAAGTCATAAAAATTGTATTTAAAACTCTAATTTTCCTCCTTCGCTTTTCCAAGTGATACTTTACAATCTACATTTTTTCCCCCTACACATTTCAAGGATTCTTAAGAGTTCTTCAAATGTCTTGTGTCACATTATCACTGTGCTCATTGTTATCAAATGTCATTGGTGGGTAATAAGTAAATAGCCAACCACAGTTCCCAACCTTCCAGGTCAAGGGTGCTTCTATGTATTCTGCTGCCATTGAAGCAAAACTGGTTTTTTGATCTGTGTACAACATACTCACCTTGAATTTTAGCTGATGGTTTAAAATCATGAAATGTGTGATAGAATAGTGAAAGTAGGAGAAGTTAACTTCAGTGGCAAAATGTTTCTGATGCCAAAGAGAAATTGCAGGCTGGTGCCTAGTTCTTTACTAAAATGGTGATCTTAAAATATTAATATTAATAGCATGTGCTGAGCAGGTGAAGTGACCATTAGTAAACTGTGCCCATGGTGTCACAGACTCACAGAGACACAGAAATAAGATGAGCCGCATGTCACCTGGGGATTTTTCCTTTTCTTGTCATGATAATGCATTCCTTTGGTCTGTTTGATTGGAGTAGCCTGATGTTACAACACACATTTATCAGGGCTTCAAAAAAAGCTAAAGTTTAATCAAACAGTCAAATGCTTTAAATATAGAAAAGGTAAAAAAAAAAAACTTTCATGGTTCTCTTTCTCTATATAGATTAATATGTTTACATGCATACATATAAATATTTATATATGCATACATATATGCATATATGCATAAATATATACCATATGTACTCCAAAAGTGAACTTAATTTAAAATCAAATAACTCTAGCAAAAATTTCAGAAGACCCCTTAACTTTTTGCTAACTGCAAACTTAGTCGATTTCTTCACTGGAGAAATAATCTCTACTTTTGTGTAGCTGCTTCATGGATATTGTTTATACGTATGATTCCAAGTATTAAGTATGTGGTTATCAACAAATCTATAGGGGCTACCTTCAATAGTGTTCCAAGTTTCTATCAATACAATCTTAATGTACTTTATTTTAAAGTTTGTAAATTCTCTCTACTAAAACATATGGCAATGCACTTTTAGTTGGGATTTAAGGAATTGCTAGAAGCTCAGAGAGGCTCAGTTATTTTTGAACATTTGTTATGCAGTCATTCAGGTGACCAGGACAGCTAGGTGGTGCAGTCGATAGAGCCCCAGGCCTGGAGTCAAGAAAACCTGAGCTTAAATCTGGCCTCAGACACTGACCAGCTGTGTGACACTGAGCAAGTCACTTAACCCTTGCCTTAATCCCTTAAGGGTTAAGCAACCCCTTGACCCACTTGCCTCAGTTTCCTCATCTGTAAAATAAGCTGGAGTAGGAAATGGCAAACCACTCTAGTATCTTTTCCAAGAAACCCCCAAATGGGATCACAAAGAGTCAGACATGACTGAAATGGCTGACTGACAAGAACAGCAATGAAATAAATGTTTACTGATATGTATTATACGAGATTGGAAGTTTGGTCAAGATGTGCTTTCTCTCCTCATGAAATTTTCGTTGTAGAAGATTAAATATTTTGGAGTTTATAACTGCCCTTCCCATCTGTCACTACTGCTGACTGTATGCTTATTGTTTTAAGAAGCCAGATGTTGAAATGTTCTACACCAAAGCACTACCTTTTCTTATTTTTATAGCTTATCCTCTACCTAGAACACAGCACAATAGGACATTTTGTCTGACACCATAATTGAGAGGCCCAATCACTTGCATAGTGATGAATCACTCAGCATACCAAAGCCTTGGTACAGAGGGATTGTTTCTCCAGGGGAGGCAACAACAACAACAACAAAATATTCCATGTTCAAAGGCACATTTTAAAGAAAACAGAAAAAAGTCTGTACTTTGGATCCACTCAGACAGCACATTCAGTAATGATTTCTTCTTCATGCCACTGCCTTTATTTTGTTTTTTGCAGGCATAATTTATTGGGGGTTTTTTTTTTTGGTTTAGGAATGAAATAAACCAAGTTTAACTCAATGTTGTAGTTCTTTGACAGTGTACATTTCTATTCAATACACATTTTTTGAGAACCCACTGTGTGCCAGGCACTATACATTGTAAACATTTAAAAACGCTTGTTGCAATGAATTATATGTTGGCAAAATACTATAAAAAGACATCTAATTAATACTCAAGCAGATTTCTTTGCATGATAAACTGTGCCAACAAAAATTATGACTGGCTACTAGTACAGCCTTATATTTGTGAAATGCACATATTAATCTGTAATCATTATCTGACATTTATTAGCTCTGTAACCTTTGGCAATTCACTTTGCTGCACCTCCATTTCCTTATCTATAAAATCAGTGAATTGAATTAGATGACATCCAAGGTGTTGTGGTGGATAGAACACCAGGCCTAGGGTCAGGAAGATCTGAGCTCAAATCCAGGCTCAGACACTTACTAGATGTGTGACCCTGGACAAGTCACTTAACTCTGTTTGCCTTAATTCTTCATTTGTAAAATGAGAACATACTGGAGAAGGAAATGGTAAACCAGTCCAGTATCTTTGCCAAGAAAATCCCATGGATAAGTCCATGGTGTCCTGAAGAGTTAGGCACGACTAAATGACTGAACAATAACAAAATCTCTTCCAGCCAGAAGTGTGCTAATACAGGTTTAACAATGGGCTCTCCAAGAAAAAAAGCACCTTTAGATTTAATTTTAATTATTAACATTTTCTCCATAACTTAAGTCTAGATAATCATCAAAACAATAAATCAAGGCCTGATTTTTAGCCAAGGTGTAAAGGCTCACACTAAACATTTAACAACAGGTTCTTCTGAGCTAGTATGTGACCTGGCCCCAGCACCTGCTTCTAGCTCTTAATCTATGATCCTATGATCACTATTTAATAGGAGAGACTTCAATAAGCACTGTTTGTAAAATAAAGTAATAATAACAAAAGTAATGACTTGTAGTCATGATCTTACATGGGCTTTTTATGTTGTTCTTCAGTCATTTCAGTTGTGTCTGACTCATCATGACTTCATTTGGGGTTTTATTGGCAAAGTTACTAGGATGGCTTAGCATTTCCTTCTTCAGTTCATTTTACAGATGAGGAAACTGAGGCAAACAGGGTTAAGTGACCTGCCCACGTCACAGCTACTAAGTGTCTGGGGCCAGATCTAAACTCAGGAACATGAGTTTTCCTGTCTCCAGGCCTGACACACTATCCACTGTGCCACCTAGTTGCCCTTACTTGGGCTTACTGTCACCATAAAAGTGTGCCTAAATAAAAAGATAGGCTCTGGCATAATTCAACTTCACAAAAGGAAGCTTTTCTGGAAAAAAAATTAGTTTGGAGACCACATGGTCGTCAATTCTCATGAAACTGCTCTGAGAAAGCTGAGAGGAACCTGATGCATATGAAGAAGAAAATTAGTAATTAGGGTTTATGTAATTTGAACCCTCTAGCAATGGTGGGAAGCCAATGGCAAGGGTGTCAATGATCAGGAATGAGCCAGCTGTTGACTGCATTCTGTCCCACATACCTATTTTCCCCTCCTTTCTCCTCATTCTTTCTTTACTTTTTCTGATCCTCTCTTTTCATCCAAGGTCTACACCTTAGGCCTGCCAATACTGCTCATGGTTTTTCCTTAGCCTGTTTGGTGGCTAAAGTGACTGCTGACACTGGCTGCAGAAGCAGGGTCATGTGGGGACGTGGGGGATGAGGGAAGGGAAGCAGTACAAGTCATATGTCCAGGGCTTGAAAGACAGAGTATATGTAGCTAACGAAAATCAGGCAACTAGCTAAAAAAAGAATCAGTATATAGCAAGATGGGTCAGCTCTTAATTCATTAGGTTGCTCACTTTGTATTGATTTATCCATGTACATTCTTTCAATGGAATAGAAGTTCCTTGGAAACCTGGGCTGCTAGGATTTTGTATCTTAAGTCCCCAGTTAGCATAGCTGCTTTCATATATAAGTACTTTAGGTTTACTGAGTTGAGCTAAGAACTCCAGAGTGAGGAAGAATCCACTATATAAAAATGCAACCCAACTTGTCGAAAGCTATAACTTGGGGGAAGTACTTCCTACCTCAAGGCCACATTTTTCTCTTTGTAAATGCCAGTCATCGTTCTTACTTCCTGCTCTGTGGAACAATTATGAATTACCTTCCTAGTGACATCTTTTGCAGAGATGTATTATGGCCTACCTAAGTGTTTTCTTCTCCACGCTAAACAACCCAAGGTCTTTCAATCTTCAACCAACAAATCCTGATATGGTAGGAGCTCAAAGCCCTGCAGCCTAAGAAATCCTCAGCTTTGATTCTCAGAATAAAACAGAATACACACACACACACACACACATACATATATATATATATATATATATATAAAAGAGATATACAATAAACGTATCATACACATGCATATAGAGAAGGAGAGAGAGAGGAAAAGGAGAGGAAGAAGGGGAAGTTTCCAGGGGAAACTTCAGAAAGTAAAAATAAGCAATCATCTGCTTGAATTCATTCTGTGTACATGAAATGCATATCTGGACATGTTTGGTTAAATTTAATGGACAGAGAATAACGAATCATCTTTTAAGAAATTCTATATTCATTTCCCTTCCAATATACTAGGCACCTGATGAGACTGCTGGAGAAATCACAAAATATTTCATCTGTCTATCTGCTATCTTGAAACTCCCTCAGGAGTGAGATAAGAAATTTAAAATCCAAGGGGCCATCATGACTCACAAACTCCTGTTTTAATAGAAATTTATAGAGACTACGGGACTTTAGAGGCACTAGGTAGTTCAGTGGATAGAGCTCTGGGCCAAGAGTCAAGAAGACCTGAGTTCAAATCTGTCCTCAGACATTTACTAGCTGTGTGACTGACCTTGGGCTAATCACTTAACCTCTATTTGCCTTAATCCCCCGGAGGAGGAAATGGCAAGCTACTCCAGTATCTTTGCCAAGAAAACCCCGTGGGCAGGAGATCCACGGGATCATTATGAGTTGGACACAAGTGAACTGAACAACAATCAGAAGACTAGATTATGGTGGTGTCAGAGGCAGGTAGAAACAGAGGGGCCTCTTCTCCACACGCAAGGATCCCTGAGACCTGAATATCGACTTAGTTTTCAAATGCAATGTTATCTATGTTTTCTTGTATTTTCATTCATTTTGTTATATATTTCCCAATTACATTTTAATATGGTTTAGCCTCTGTTCAGGAGTGCTGTTAGGGTCGGTTATACAGTGTGTGATTAGATAACTGATGTTTGACTCTTTATTCTGATATAAGGAAAAGCTGGATTCCAAAAGGTACCTGTGAATCAGGAAGTGGTTCCTATAACTCGAGTTGTCTAATTACACAAAGAAATATAAAACCATTTGATAGGAATTATCATTCCATACTTTTCCAAACACATGCACAAAAGTTTAAACCAAGTTAAAGTAGATTAATTTCCAAAGGCTGTCACATACCTTGGCTTCTGTAGGATCCATACTGAGAGTACTGGTTGAAGCAGGAAAGGAAGTTGATTCCTGGAAAGAAAAGGAATAACATGACCAATGCTTTTTTTTTCTCCAATTAAACCCCATATTTTCCCTCATTTCCTTCAGAATCATATCCTATTTTTTTTTTTTTGTAATTAGCCTCATAGGACATGGAATATCAGTGTCCACAGTAGCTCAGCAATTAAAACAAAAATTTCAAAAAATTTTTTTTGATTACATGTAAAATTTTTAACATTCTTTTTTTTTTAATTTTGAGTGTCAGGTTCTTTCCTTTCTCATCCCTCCCATCTCATTGAGAAGGCAAGCAATTTGATATAGGTTACAAATGTGTAGTCATGAATAACATATTTGCAAATTAGTCATGTTGTGAAAGAAAACACAGACCAAACATCACCCCCCCCCAAATAATAAAGACATATTTAAAAGTATGCTTCGATCTGCATTCAGACTCCACCAGTTCTTACTCTGGAGATAGAAAGCATTTTTTATCATGAGTCCTTTGGAAATGTCTTAGATCACTGCATTGCTGAGAATAACTAAAGCATTCACAGTCGATCATTGTACAATATTGCTGTTACTGTGTGCACTATGTTCCTGGTTCTGCTCACTTTACTTTATATCAGTTTATGTAAGTCTATCCAGGTTTTTCTGAAAACATCTTGTTCATCATTTCTTACAGAACAATGGTATTTCATCACAATCACATACCGCAACTTGTTCAGACATTCCCCAACTGATGGACATCCCTGCGGTTTCTAATTTTTTGCCACCACAAAAAAAAGCTGTTATAAATATTTTTGTATATACAGGTCCTTTTTCTTTTCCTTTCTTTCTTTTAAATCTCTTTGGGATACAGACCTAGTAGCGGCATTGTTGGGTCAAAGGGTAAACACAGCTTCATAGACTGGCATAGTTGGGCATAGTTCAGAATTATTTTCCAGAATGGTTGGATCAGTTCTCTACTCCACCAATTTTCCCACATCCCCTCCAACATTTGTCATTTCCCTTTTCTGTAATATTAACCAATCTGATAGGTGTGAGGTGATACTTAAAAGTTGTTTTAATTTGTATTTCTCAAATCAATAGTGATTTAGAGCATTTTTTTCATATGTCTATAGACAGGTTTTTTTTTTTTTAAAGCAATTGGGGTTAAGTAACTTGCTCAAGGTTACACGGACATCTGTTTCTGTGTAGGTGCTAAGTGTCTGAGCCTGGATTCGATCCCAGGCCATCCCGACTCTGGGGCTGGTGCTCTTACTCACTGTGCTACCTGGCCGCCCTTCTATAGATAGTTTTGATTCCTTCTTCTGAAAACTACCTGTTCATAGCCTTTGACCATTTATCAATTAGGGAATGACTTGCAGTTTTATAAATGTGACTCAGTTCTCCATATATTTGAGAAATGAGACCTTTATCAGAAACACTTGCTGTAAAATTTTTTTCTTAGTTTTCTTCTTTCCTTCTAATCTTGGCTGCATTGGTTTTGTTTGTGTAAAAACTTTTAAATTTAATGTAATCAAAATTATCCATTTTATACCTTTTAATGTTCTCTATCTCTTGTTTGGTCATAAATTCTTCCCTTATCCACAAATCTGACAGGTAAACTATTCCATGCTCCCCTAATTTGCTTATGACATCACTCTTTATATCTAAATCATGTATCCATTTTGACCCTATCTTGGCATGCAGTGTGAAATGTTCATTTATACCTAGTTTCTGCCAAACTGTTTTCCAGTTTTCCTAGTAGTTTTTGTTGAATGTTGAGTTCCTGTCCTAAAAGCTTGGATCTTTGCATTTATCAAACACTAGATTACTATTGGCACTTACTACTGTGTATTGTTTAAATAATCTATTCTACTGATCCACTACTCTATTTCTGATCCAGTGCCAAATCGTATTGATGATTACCACTTTATAATACAATTTGAGATCCGGTACAGCTAGCCACCTTTCTTCACTTCTTTTTTTTTCATTGATTCCTTTGATATTCTTGACCTTTTCTTCTTCCAGATGAATTTTGCTATTATTTTTTCTAGTTCTATAAATTTTTTTTTTGGTAATTTGGTATGGCATGGAAAAAGTAAATTAATTTAGGCACAATTATCATTTTTATTATGTTGACTCAGCCTACCCATGAGCAATTAATATTTTTTCCAGTTGTTTGGATATGACTTCATCTGTGTGAAAAATGTTTTGTAATCATGTTCATATAGTTCCTGAGTTTGTCTTGGCAAGTGGACTAAGATGTATTTTATATTGTTTGCAATTATTTTAAATGGGTTTTTTTCTATCTCTTCCTGCTGGACTTTGTTGGATACACACACACACACACACACACACAAAAGCGTATATATACTGATGACTTATGTAGGTTTATTTGATGTCCTGTAACTTCGAAGTTGTTTATTATTTCAGTTAGTTTTTTAGTTGATTATAAGTTGATTTAGTTGATTCTCTAAGTATACCATCATATAGTCTGCAAAAATTGATCATTTTGTTTCCTCATTGCCTACTCTAATTCTTTCAATTCCTTTTTCTTCTTTTATGGCTAAAGTTAGCATTTATGTACAATACTGAACAATAGTGATGATAATGGGAATCTTTGCCTCATCACTGATCTTACTGGGAATGCTTCATGCTTATCACCATCACAGATAATGCTTGCTGATGGTTTGGGATTTCTCAGATCTTTTAATGTAGAAGCTTCTAAATCTTATGTTATCCTGACTGTGACTCCAAGATATCGAATTATTTCTTTCTGGCTGCTTGCAATATTTTCTCCTTGATCTGGGAGGTCTGGAATTTAATATTCCTGGGGTTTTCATTTTAAGATATCTTCCAGGAGGTTATTGGTAGATTCTTTCAATTTCTATCTTACCCTCTGATTATAGGATATCAGTTTTCCTTGACAATTTCTTGAAAAATGATGTCTGGCCTTTTTTTTTTTTTAATCACGGCTTTCAGATAGTCCAGTAATTCTTAAATTATCTCTCCTTGATCTATTTTTCCAGTTCAGTTGTTTTTCCAATGAGACATTTCAAATCTTTTTTTTTTCATTCTTTTGGTTGTCTCATGGAGCCGTTAGTTTCTAGTTGTCCAATTCTAATTTTTGAGAAATAATTTTCTTCAGTGAGCTTTTATTCCTTTTCCCCCGATTTGGCCAATTCTACTTTTTAAGGAGTTCTTTTCTTCAATGAATTTTTGTACAACTTTTTTTTTTTCATTTTTCTTTTTAAAGAGTTCTTCTCTTCAGTAGATTTTTATGCCTCTTATCATTTTGCTTATTTATGTAAGGTGTTATTTTCATCAGTATTTTTTGTACCTACTTTACCAAGCTGTTGACTATATTCTTCATGATTATTCTGCATCATTCACATTTCTTTTCCCATTTTTCTCTACCTCTTATTTGACTTTTCAAATCCTTTTTGAGCACTTCTAGGAGTTATTTTTGGGCCTGAGATCAATTTACACTTTTCTTTGAGGTTCTGCATGCAGCTGTTTTGATTTCATTGCCTTCTGAGTTTGTGTTTTGATCTTCCCTGTCACCACAGTAACTTCTAAGGTCAGGTTCTTTTTTGCTTTTGTTGTTTGCTCATTTTCCCATCCTTTTTTACTTTTAACATTATGTTAAAGTTGTGCTCTCAGATTGAGAAGGCACTATCTGAAGCTTCAGGTTTTTTGTTTTCCAAGCTAGTTTCGGGGGGCCATTAAGTTCTCAGTTCTTCCAAGGTAGTAATATCTAAAGAGGGGTGTGGTCCTTGCTCAGTTGACCTGTGCTCTGATCTGCGAGTGGCCAGAATCACTTTTTCTGCCCTAGAACTATGATGAGAGATCCTGGGATTGCAACATGGAACCTTGTATGGCAATGCAACAGGGTCCTGCTCCCAGTGCCAGCAAAGAGTCCTCTGTAATCTCCTTCTAACCAGCTATCTGACTCCCTTACCATCTGTGGGCCAAGAGCTCCAGAAGCTTCAGTGGCCCCAAGGCCTCCTGCTGGCTGGCCAGGGTGTGACCTGCCCTCTCACCCCAGTGAGGCAGACCTTTCTACTGACTTAAGTTGTCTTGGGCTGGAAAGCTGTTTCACTCCATCTTTTTGTTGGTTCTGATACTGCAGAATTCATTTTGAGGTGAGAATTTGGGAGAACTCAGGTAAGTCCCTGACTTTATTCCACCATCTTGGCTCTGTCCCAGGTCAGCAACTACCAGCAGGAATTGACATTCTTTAATATTTGCAAAGCAGATGGGTGTAATGGCATACACCTGGAATCTCAGTTTCTTGGGAGGCTAAAGTTGGCGGATCTCTCGAGCTCAGGAGTTCTGAACTGCGGTAGGCCGCGCCAAGCAGGTTTCTGCACTAAGTCTGACATTGATTCATTGAACTGGCAGGATTGGGGCAGGAACATCAGGTTGCCCATGGAGGGTCCAACTGTCCTATGCTAGAAGTGGAGCAGGTCAAAGCTAATAATTGATAATGAAGATGATAGCTAAGACTCATATAGCGATTACTGTGTGACAGGACAGGACTGTGCCAAGTGCTTTACAATTATTATCTTATTGGGTCCTCACAACAATCTTGGGAGGTCAGTGTTATTATGATTCCCATTTCACAGATGAGAAAACTGAAGTGTCTGAGGTTAGATTCAGGTCTTCCTGACTCCAGGCCCAGAGCTAGGTCCACTGCACAACCTAACTGCCTCAGGGGCTAATTGACCCTAATTGGCTGATTGGCTCAGGGGCCAATCAGTAACAGGATGAGGTCCTTACATTTTAAGCCTAGAAAAGTTGGGGAGACTCAGTCAAAAAAAAAAGACTTTACAAAGTCCTTATCTTACAACCCTTGTCAGGTAAGCAGCACAAGTTCTGTCATCCCCATTTTACAGATAAGTAAATCGAGGCTTAAAGAAATTAAATGATTTGTTCATGGTTGTATAGAAAAAAAAAAATAGGACTCCATTCAAACCTAGGTCTTCTGACTCAAAGTTCAGTGCTTCTTCCACTCCCTTGGGGGAGTAGGAACAGACCTAAAAATCACCATCAGCTACATGTTTGGCATCTCTCTACATGTCACTCTGTGAGAAGACCAGAGATTTGAGAGAGATTAAACTGAAACACTTGTCTCTCCAGTCCCCTCACTAGAGGTCAGGCAGATGGTGCTACATGCCTCCAGAATTACTGTGTGTGTGTGTGTGTATGTTTTGTATATACTCACATGCGTACAGGTTGTTCCCCCTATATAATTTAAATTTATTGAAGGCAGCAACTATTGCATTTATGTTTTTGTATGCCTTGTGACTAGCATAGCAGGCACTTAATAAATGTTTATTGATTGACTAATTATTGGTATTTCAGATATAGGCAAGGGATGCTCCCCTTCTAACCCTTAAAGTGAAAGGAAAATTCAGAGATCGAAAGAAACGGGCCCTACAGATTTATTCACTTAAACAACAGGAAAAGGCAACCAGCCTCAGTATTTATTCCAACAACAATAATAAAAAAAAGAGCATTACTAATAAAAAGAGCTGCCTATTATCTCTACTGATTCAGGCAGCAGGCTCACTGAAATCTCTTTTCAATCACTCCATCTCCCTAAACCATTACGGAGATTGCCTTCGGCTAGTGGTTGTCTTCAAATTCCAAGCTGCCAGGAAACGGGAGCTGTCACTGATGGCAGAGAATGTCCATAAGGTGTCCTTTGATATGCATTTGCTTGGCCACTAGCCACCGGCAAAGCTGGATCATTGGCCAAAGTGAAATAATTCCCCACCCCCAACTCTTTAAGGAGTGTCCTAGCAGGAAAGCTGCCTTATATATCTTGTGGCCTAAGAAGAGTTATTAAACAGACAGAGAAGAGATAAGAAAACTGAGTCCTGGATTGGTTAGGTTACCTGCCAAAGCATCCACAGCAGGTTAATGGTAGTGATAATAATAGAACTTAGGTCTCCTGGCTCCTATCCTGGGCACGTTCTACTCCACCACGATACTTCCCATGCAGAGAGAGCTCAATGGCACAGGAGGCAGAACTTCAGGGTTAGGGTAAGAGTCAGGAAACCCTGAATCCAAGTCTGGCCTTGCACATTTACTAGCTATATGACCCTGGGAAAATCACTTAACTTCTGTCTCAGTTTCCTCATCTGTAAAATGGGGATAATAATAGCATCTATCGCCACCTCTTCTTCCCAGGGTTGTTGTGAAAATAAAATGAGATAATATTTGTAAAAGTGCTTTGTGAATCTTAAAGTGCTATATAAATACTAGCTATTATTATTATTATTATGAATGAAACTAAGTTCTTCCTAATTCCCACAATATCTTACCTTCCCCTTTTGATTTTAACCACCTTAACTGGGTAATATCGTAAATAAACATCACAATGACAAATACATCAGAGGTCAGTGGAAAGGTGCACAATAGATCAAAACTGGCTATAGCATGTTAAACAAAACAATAGCCTGTTGTATATGAGTAAAAGACATTACTGAGACTACATGTTGGTCATGTAGTGAGATGAGAAACAACGGCTGGGCAGCCCAAGTAATACACAGGCATTTGGGGGGGAAAATTAAGGGAAAGTTTTGGGTTCGTTCTCTACAAAGGATTTTATTTTTTTGGGAGAGAGGGAAGGAAGCCTGAACTTGTGGCTTATTTAGCAAAGGGAACTTCATAAATTGAAGCTGCCTCCAACTGATATAGATAACAATTGTCTGTAATTTATAATTTTAAAGAAGTGACTGATACACCAAGAAGTTAAGAAAGGGAAGGGTGGGGAAAGGAATAAGCATTTGTACAGTCCTATTCAGTGCAAGTGCAAGGCACTGTGCTAAAGCTGCTTACAAATATCATCTCAATTATTCCTCACAACTGCCCTTGGAGATAGCTGCTATTATTGCCCAATGTTGCAGTGGAGGAGAGTGAGGCAAACATCGGGTTAGTAACTTGTCCAGGGTCCACAGTCAGCAGTGTCAGATCTGAAGTCGGGTTTTCCTACTCCAGGTCCAGTCTGTCCACTGTACCACCAGAAGCCTTGACCTACCACCCATGGTTACACAACTAATATGTAGATCTCAATACCACACAGCACTCTATCCGCTAATTTTACACTGCCTCTCATGATAAAATGTGAACCACAATAACACAGGAGAAGAAGGGACATGAATCAATGGACATTGCTTACATCTAAGTGTCACTTTAAGATGTCCAGCATGTTCTCTCACCTTCCTGACTTTGTTCATGCTGTCTCTTATGCTTGGAATGCTTTGAAATTCTAGTCATCCTTCAAACTTAAATGGAGCCACCTCTTTCAGGAAGTCTTCCCTGATTCATCACTCTCATAAATTATAAATGGTCATTCCATCCTACCTTACCTAACCCTTTATGCTTGTCATATGCTTTTATTACATTTTGCATTCATTACTATATAGCTATTAGATATTTTCTGCCTAGAATTGCAGATTTATACATCGCATTTCATCCTAATAGACTGCAAAGTGCCAAGCAGGCAGGGACCTGGTCTTATTTCTCTCCCAGAATCTTACTTCTTTCCCATATTCTAGCACAATAAGTTGTACTTTGTAAAGGCTTGATAAATTATTAAATGAATTAATGAATTTAGATGAGCCTCACTAACTTAAAGCAGTGACTTCAAAAGCAGGGCATGCCTTGCCTAGGCATTTCTGAGCCCATATTATTGGATGCCTGTATTGAGACACAAGATCACAGGTCTAAAGAGCTGGGAGTATCCTCAGAGACCATCTAGTCCAACCACCACATTGCACAGATGAGGAAACCAAGGCTCATGAAGTTTAACTGACTTTCCGAAGTTCACACAGGTGTAACTTTGGGCACATCGTTTTAACCATCCTGGACCTCAGTTTCCTTATCTGTAGAATAAAAGCATTGGGCTAAATGACTTTTAATGAACCTCCTAGCCCTAAGTTTGGGATCCCTGCTTCCTATAACATGTACAAGTACCCACAGCTACTCCCTATGAAGTCATCTCTAAATACAGCATACAATTCTCACCCTATAATTGGAAGAAAGAGCTTATGGAAAAGGTCAAAAAGCCACACCCTACCATGTTAAAATACACATTCAAAATAAAGAATGGGTAGTTTACCCATTCTTTATGCTTGACACTCTCATGATTTAATTTTGAGGAATTAAAATGAGGGAAGATTATAAATTTTTATTTTTTTATAAATGGGAAATAACATTAACAACTCACATTTGCATAGCTCTTTAAGATAAAAAAAAACTTTCCTTATAAACCTCCAAGGAGTGTAAAGTATTATTAACTTCCCTTTTAGTAATCATGAAATTGCATATTTTTATTTTTTTGCTTTTTAGAGGGGGGAAGGTAGGGCAATTGGGTTAAGTGACTTGCCCAAGGTCACATGGCTAGTTTTGTGTTAAGTGTCTGAGGCCAGATTTGAACTCAGGTCCTCCTGTCTCCAGGGCCATTGCTCTATTCACTGTGCCAACTAGCTAACCCCCCAAACCAGGACATATTTCAAAAGGTCTTTGAAACATATTTGAAAATATATTTAAAATAGATCCTTATGGGGAATTAAAATAAAGTGTTGTGAGGTATGTGTGTGTGTGTGTGTGTGTCTGTGTGTGGTGTGGGGGAGACCAGTAGCTGTCAATCCTCTGCTTGAAAATACAAGACATTTTTATATTTCTCATATCACTTATCACCCCTCTCCTCAAAACAAATGAGGAGATTCCTTAGTCTCTCAATCTCAATTTAATAGGAATTAGAACAAAATGAACAAAAAAAACCTCCAGATATGCCGGGTAAATTTATGCTTTAAAGGATTTTTAGGTTACTTTTCTTATTACCAAATATAGTTCTTTAACTATTCCTGATGTCACCAGTTTGGTCTAGGTCAGGGGTGGGAAACCTATGGCCTCAAGGCCATCTGTGGCCCCCTAGGTCCTCAAGTGAGGCCCTTTGGCTGAATCTAAACTTCACAGAACAAATCACTTTAGTTTTGTTCTGTAAAATTTGGATTCAGTCAAAAGGTCACACCTGAGGGCTACATGTGACCTTGATGCCGCAGGTTCCCAACCCCTGATCTAGGTCCTGGTCACCTCCCGCCTAGATTAGATTGGCAGGCTTTTGGCTGCTCTCCCCAGGTCATCTTGCCTTCCTCTAAACTAGCTTTCAGAGAGCTTAGTATGTCAGACATAGCTTTGATTCTGTCATTTCTCTCTTGCCATTTTTATATATTTTATGGAGGTATAGCAGATGGAAGACTTAGGTTCGAATCCTTCCTCAGATGCTACTGAGCTGGGTGACCCTCTGTTTAACCTCTCTGGTCATCAGTTTCACCTGTAAATGAGGAAGTTATACTGTAGCTTTGAATCTATAATCCTACGAATCAAATTTCTCCATCTTATCTTTTATTTTTTTTATTTTTATTTCTGGAGGGCAATTGGGGTTAAGTGAACTTGCCCAAGGTCACACGGCTAGTACGTATGACAAGTGTTTGAGACCATTTTTGAACTCAGGTCCTCCTGATTCCAGGGCCAGTGCTCTATTCACTGTGCCACCTAGCCACCCCCCATCTTATCTTTCAAGGCCATCTAAAATCTGGACCCAGCTTTAGCTTCCAAACACTCTCTAATGCAAATTCTTATTCCAGCCCCTTTGAAAGCTTGTCTTGTACTGTTGCCAACTATCACTTGAAATACTTCCCCACTTATCCTATAGTTCACCTCACCTCAATTCAAACATTTACCAAGTGCCTACTGAGCATATGGCACCTTCCTATGCTACTCCAACTTATATTGACCTCCCTTCTTTCCCTTAACCCATACCCATACTTACAGAAAGAACACACATCCTTACAATTAACTGTTCTCTATTTTTTTTTAAAGTGCATTATTTTGCTTTCCACCTAAATTGGTCCTGCTGGAGGGCAAAGGAGAAGGAAAGGAGAAAGCGGAAGACTGAAAAGGGTGGGCAAAAACAGATGGGAATAAGTAGGGCCCAGGGTGACCAGCAGGAGCTGCAGAGGACCAAAGTCTCTTCAAGAACCAAAACTTTTATTACACTCAAGAAAATTCGTTTTGATTCTCCGAGCTAGTTTGCTTCCTTATTTCCCTCTTGTAATTTCCTCAAGAGTTCCTTTACCCAGTGACTCAGAGATAAATTGATGCACCACCCTTGCACTCCCAGCCTTTTCTTCAGGACAGCTCAGGCTTCTCACTCCCACCCAGATCCTGAAAGTCTGCCAACATCCTACCACTTCTATCATCGATTTATATGCCTGGCTGTTACTTACTTTAAAAAGAATTTAAAAAAAATAATTGCCCAACATTATTATTGTTATTATTTAAATTCAAAGTATTCTAAAGTAAAGCCAAAAAGGCTTATAAATTCAAAAAGAAAGTAATTCTAAACCCAATGTGACTGCCTTACATAGATGATTATAGATCTATAGTTGGAAGGAAAATCAAAAACCAGCTCCTTCATTTTAGAAATGAGGAAATGAAAGCCTTGGAAGGTTAAGTGACTTATCCAAGGTAGCAAACATCAGAGACTAGATTTGAACCTGGGTCCTTCGACTTCAGAGACAGGGCTTTTCTCCACGGAGCCACACTATCTCCCCAATTCAATAGCTCCTCTGCAGCATCTGACCCAGATTCATCTTGGAACGCTTCCTCCTTTCTCTTGATGTCTATGACCACACTATAACGACTCTGTTAACAACCTCCAACTACTATTTTTTCTCCTTCCACTCTGTTTCTACAAGGTTTGATCTTTAAACACCTCCTGTTCTTCTTCATGTACACAATTTTCTTCCTCAGATGGCTAACCCAACTTCATGACTTCTTGTTGTTGTCACTGGTCAGTTGTGTTCAACTCTTAGTGACCCTATTTGGAGTTTTCTTGGCAAAGATACTGTTGTGGTTTGCCATTTCCTCCTCTAGCTCCCTTTACAGATGAGGAAACTGAGGCAAACAGGATTAAGTGACTTTCCCAGGGTCACACTACTAGTAAGTGTCTGAGGCTAGATTTGAACTCACGAAAAAGAGTCTTCCTAACTCTGGGCTGGGGGGTGCTATTCACTTTGACACCTAGCTGCCCATGACTTCACTTGTCCATTTTCCATGGGAATAAGGCCTCAGTTATTGTCTCCATCCCTGGCCTCTCACCCAGGTTGATTTATGTCTATTAAAAAATTGGTTCTAGGGGCGGCCAGGTAACACAGGTCCCAGTGTCGGGATGACCTGGGGGATCGAATCTGGGCTCAGATACTTAGCGCCACACCCAGAAATAACTGGCCTGTAACCTTGAGCAAGTTACTTAACCCCAATTGCTTTAAAAAAAAAATTGGTTCTTATCTGTTCCCTCCTACTGTCAAAGACCCAAGTCCTTATCAACTGGATTATAATAATTGCCCCCTAACTACTCCCTCTCCAATCCTTCTTGCACAATATCACTATTATTGTTTCTCTGAAACACTGCTTTCATAACAGGACTATTCAGTCTCATCTCACCTTCCCCACTGAAACCCTCTACTCTGGCCAGGTAGATTTCCCCACTGTCTTGGGGAGATACCATGTTTATTCCAGCCTCCGGGGTTTTTGCTTTTGTTGTTCACTCTTATCTATTCTACTGCAATCCTTCCCAATAAACCTAAAAATCCTCGAAGGCAAAAGGGACTATGTGTTATTCTACTTCTATATGTTTCATAGTGCCTAGCAATAGAAGTAGCTTTTTAAAAAAATGGTGAATTTAATCTTTTTAAAAACCTCTTCAATTAGTTTCATTTTTAAGAGACAGGAATGTTTAAAAATCTCAGTATGCATATATTTATAAAGCCAAAAGAAAAGTCTAAATCAATGTCAAGCTAAAATCTTGACCACTCCCCATTTACCAATAAAGAAGAGGAATTTCCTTTTTCTTGGTTAATGAGAAAAACAATCAGTAGAAACATTATCTTTTGATATTTAGTTGAAATATTTCTGACCTAGAGCTAATGTTCATTTAAGGTTGCTTGTTTCATGGTATCCTACTTAAATATCCCCAAATTAATAAAAGAAAAACAACATACAGAATTTTAAAACATAAAAGACTTATCACATGAATCAGAAGATAAAGAAAATATGGTGGGTAAAAAATCTTATGAATGATGGCGAAAAGTAAGACAGAAAATCAGACACTGAGGTAGTCCAGTGGATAGGACATTTATTCCTGAGTCCAAATTTGGCCTCACACACTTACTAGCTGTGTGACCCTGGGCAAGTCACTTCACCCTCTTTGCCTCAGCTTCCTCATCTGTAAAATGAACTGGAGAAGGCAATGGCAAACCACTCCAGTATCTTTGTCAAGAGAACCTCGAAATAGGGTCACAGAGTCAGATGTAACTGAAAAGAGAATAATATAAATAACTAGCTATCATCACCTATTCACTTTACTAATAGGAAAATACAAGTGTAGGAAATTTTAGTAACACAAGAATAGGAAAAAATGAGAAATTGTTTATTGATCTATTGCTCTTATATCATCTTCTTTTCCAAATCTCTCCCTCCTTCCTATCCAGAGAGTTGTCATAAGCATGGAAGAGAGGGGAAAAAGCAGTTCAGCAAAACTAACCAGCTCATTAGTCACTAAGTCTGACAGCACATGCAGCATTCCACACCCATAGTTCCCCACCTCTTCAAAGATGTGAAGTAGCTGCATGTTCTTTAAGGTAAAAGAGAAGCATCTGTAAGGGTATGAACAAAGTCATGCAGCAGCACCAGCACCAGCACCAGCACCAGCTTACAGAACCACTGCATATGGATTTAAAATTTCCTCTCCATAGCAGTGTACAAAGGAAATGTTTAGTTTATCAGCCTGTCATCTGTAATTGCCATTCTTGGAATACTTCTAATTCTTAAGAATGATGGGTAACTTTTTTGAGTTGAAAAGCTTGAATATTTATCAGCATAGTTACATAAACAAAGCAAAGCCCCCAGAATGGTAGAATGATATTATTGATTATTCCCAACCAGCTCCTCACTCAGATTCCATTCTCTTTTCCCCCCAGTCCTCCACTAATAGTATTTTATTTTTTCCAATTACATGTAAAGATAGTTTTCAACATTCACTTTTGCAAGATTTCGAGTTCCAAATTTTTTTTCTCCCTCCCTCACCAAGATGGCAAGCAATCTGATATATGCTATACATTTACCATCACATTAAACATAATATAAAGGGTATCTCTTAACAGAAGTGTTCCACACAGTCACGTAATATACTTCTACAGACAAAGGGCAAGGGGATATAATTTGGATAAATGATAAAAAAAATTCTGTCACTGCAAACCATGTTAAGGGCAAAGCTATTTTCTCTCCAAAATGATAGTCCAAATTTAATCTCTACACAAACAGAGGAAAATGACACTTTGAACCAAAAATCATATGGCATCATATTATTAGTGGAAGTAAAAATAGAATCGCAAATATGATAGAAGAAGCTGCTTTATAAATATATTTAAAAGTAGTCTAAAAAAAGGACTAGATCATTTAGTAAAACCACACAGATATCTGCCCTTTTTCAAACTCTGATGCTTTCTAGTGAAAAAAGGCAAAACCCACAAGAGTCCAGGGACATTTTGTGGGTTGGTTAATGTTTCTGAAGATTCTAGTTTCAGAGCTTGTTTACTAGGGTATTGACAGGTATTTGACATAAAGCCTATGTGAGAGATAATAGGTACAGAGTTGTATGGAATAGTGGAAATAAAAATGCATTTGGAATAAAAGGATCCAGGTTTAGACCCCCAAGTCCCTATCACCCTCTGTGGTACTGGATAAGCTACCAAAAAAAAAAATGTCTCTGGGCCTCAGTTCCCTCATCTGTAAAAATGAGCTGGGGGGCCATCTTCAGTTGTTCTAATCTGTATCTCCCCACTGATCCCAGATGGCTCTGGAGATGAAAGTGAGGCTTGTGACCTTGCACAGCCCTTCCTTATTTGTATCCAATTCATTTGTAAGACACTGCATCATCTTCCTGACGTCACGGTCCTCTTCAAGAACCAAGGACAAACAACAAAATGCGATGATAGGGCTAGATGAATCCTAAGAACCCTTTTCAGCTCTAAATTTGTGATCCTGAGATGTTTTTAGGAGAACACAGCAAAACAAACAAATAAAAGAAGCCACTAATTTATACAGGGAGGTTAAAATGAGCTGTGGGAAGTGGGGGAGGACCAGAGCAGTGATTACGATGGTATGAGGAACTCCTGGGGAGGAAACTTCTAGCAATAGATGATTGCAGTTTATAGTCTTAGAAATTAGCCCAGAGCACCAAGAGGTTAAACAGCTATAATAATATGCTGTTAAAGAATGTTAAGGGGTCTCTGAGCTTGTCTTTTTGAGTTGACGGATTTTCTAGAAACACTGCATACCCAAATAGTGTAAGATACATTCAAATGATTACAGAAAAGCTTTTGTTTCATTTTTTAAATAAAGCTAAAATGATAGTTTTATGTTCCTTAAAGGGATGGTAATAAAAATGTTCATTATTTATAAACAGTGGCTTTGGTTTCTATCAGATGCACAAAGAGCATACTGTACTAACTTTTTCATATGGAAAGGGCTGTTGGTGCTCAGTCATTTTCAATTATGTGCCACTCTTCATGACCCCATTTTGGGTTTTCTTGGCAAAGATACTGGACTGGTTTGCAGTTTCCTTTTCCAGCTCATTTTGCAGATGAAGACATTGAAGCAAACAGGGCTAAATGACCTGCCCAGGGTCACACAGCTAGGAAGCATGAGGTCAACTTTGAACTCAGGAAGATGAGTCTTCCTGATTCCAAGCCCAGGACTCTAACCACTGGGCCATCTTGCTGCCCTTAAGAAACATGCTCTGTTCAGTCATTTCAGTCGTGTCTGACTCTCTGTGACCCCATTTGGAATTTTCTTGGCAAAGATACTGGAATAGTTTGCCATTTTCTTCTCCAGCTCATTTTACAGGCTACATAAACATTAATTCTAACAACATAGTCTTGTTTCAAAAAATATTAATTTGTCCATGTGCATGTATTTATGTAATTTTCTCAAAACTGTAACAGCAATTCCCTTATCTGGAGATTTTTTTAAAGGTCCCCCCTTTCCTTGCAAATTCGTTCTAAAAATTACACTCATGTTATTTCCTTATCTCCAGTGCCAAGCTTGGCACACAGTAGTACTTCATAAGTACTCGTAGGTTGATTAGAACTAAGACTTAGATTCAGAACACTGTTTACAGTACACCACAGGTACTCAGTGTAAACTCAAACAGTTCAGTCTAAAATAATATGTGGTTCCTATCTTCTGTCTGTGGTGGCAGTAGAGAGTGGCCAAGTTTTGCCTTACAACGGGCTCAGACTCAGAAATACATGTTAAAATATTGCCTAGTAACTGAGACAATCACAGCTTATCTGAGATCTAAATCCAAGTCAGGGAGAAGTTTAAAGATTTTGACACACCCTGAGTGTGTTACATTCATCAACTCTGACCCTGGATTACACCAAGTGCTGGGGAAAGCAGGGCAAGGCTTGGAGTCAGAAAAATTGATTTTTAGAACTTCCAGGATTTGAATTTTAATACCAGTTTTTTATTCCTTTACTTGGCAAAACTCTTTCATTTACTCTTTCAAATATTTATTTTGTAGGGTAGGGGAAACAGTATTGTGGTCCAGAGGTCTCCATTCATTCACTGGGCCTCTTCCTGAGAGTGTAAATATTTTCAGGAATTCCTTTTCTTGCTTTATTAACTCTGATCTGAAAGAACTCTGATCTGAGTCCAGAGCAATTGGCCTGCAGAGAGTGCTTAGTGCTAATGAGGGCATACCTTCCTCTCTTGGGCTCGGCTGGATGCCTCTGGAGGAAGAAGGTAGGCAGAAGAAACAGAAATTAGACCTTCTTGAGAGACTGAAGAAAATCCACTGGATGAACAGGGAGAATGGGGTGAAATAGAGCACAGAGATGGAAGGCAGGACAATTATTCACCTACTCTGGGCCTTACTCTTCTCATCTCAATCTGTAGAATGGCTGTACTTTGATCTATAAGGTTCCTTCCATCTCAGAAATGTTGTTAAAGAATCTACCTCAGACTATTTATAAAGATTATATCTGTGTGTCCATACCCAGGGCAGCTAGATGGTGCAAAGGCAGGCCTGGAGTCAGGAAGATTCATTTTCCTAAGTTTAAGTCTGGCCTCAGACACTAGCTGTGTGACCCTGGACAAGTCTTTTAACCCTGTCTGCCTCAGTTTCCTCATCTGTAAAATGAGCTGGAGAAGGAAATGGTAAGCCTCTCTATTATCTTTGCCAAGAAACCCCTGTATGGGTCAGAAGACCACTCACCCCAAATGACTCAGAGACTTGTCAAAGTAGAAGCAAAAACTTTATTGCTATCTTTTTCGAGAAAGGGCATCCTCAAATCCAAGAAGAAAGTCAGAAGGGAGGAGAGCACTACAGAAGACAAAAGCAAGATTGTAAAGCCCTAACGAGGGAATTCCACACCTTCTCCACTGTCCCACATTACTATTGGTTGGTAAGGCAAGCTCACAGTCTTCTTATTAATGCCAACCAATTGGCGCAAAGCTCTCTCCATTCATCAACCTAATTATTACTAACGAGGCTGTAATTTTGTTAGATAACATACATAATACATGAGGTCCACTACACAAGCACAGTAACAACCTCAGAACACTGAACCCCCTTCAGTCCAACCTAGATGTGTCCTTATCTGGGCCTGAGTGTCCCAAGGCCACTGTCTGCTTTCTGATTGGTCAAATCCACCTGCTGCTGCCAGCTTCTTTTATTCTACATTATTTCCTTTTTAGTATTATCTAGGAGTTCTCTGGAAACTAGAAACCCAACTTCTTCCCAAGGCTACTGCCTCAACTCTTCCCAAGGCTACTGTCTGGTACGCTTTATCAGTAGTCTCGTTTCAGCAATTCTTGGAGTTCTATAGAAACTTAACCCTTTGCTACCTCTCACACTACCATGCCTTTCCCCAAACCAAAAACACCTCTAACTTGGTCTCAATAGTTAATCCAATCAATTGTATTAATACTCAGTAGCTCTTACATTACCTTGAAATACACAATGACCTACATATATATATATATATACATATATATATATATATATATATATATATATATATGGGGAAACGATACTGAACTTAGCTACAAAATTTAAGGAGTAATAAGAATGTATATAGGATGTTCAGAACAGGGAAACTTCACTGCAAGTTATCCCTCACACCCCCAAATGGCATCACAAAGAGACTGACAAGATTGAAATGAATGAACAACTCCCCCTACACACACACACCAATTATCCTTACAGAAGGCACAGAAATCACCCAGAATAACTCACCCACAATCTCTCTGCCACTTATAAAGGTCAACATCTTGTGAAAAGCAAATATAAAGCAAAATTCTTTTGTGAAAAGATGATTTGATTTTCTTGAAGCTGGAAAAAAATTTGTTTGTTGAAATCTCTTTTCTCAGAAAAGTTTTTTTGCAATAATTTTTGTATTGAATACTAAATAGCAGGAGGAGCTTTTGTAAGACACATCCTATTAACACAATGATAAAAAAATTCCAAACCACACTGCCCTGCCCCACCAGCAATCTTTCAGCGGGGTTATCATTTAAGCCCTCATTCAGTTCTTTGTCTAAAGGGGTTAGAACAACATTAGATGTGTGACATTCTTTCCTGTTCTAAAATAAAAGTGCCAGTCCACAGAGATGATATTCTCAGAATGCCCTGGACAGGAAATGAAGAGGATGGAATGATGGAATCTGAGAAGGTGTCATTCAGATGACCTGCTGAAATGGGAATTACTCTATAAACTAATGGCAGGCTTGCAAGGCAGTCATAAAATATGAACTTAAATGAGAAGGTCTGTCTCATAATTTTATGAGGAAAGAATGGTATAATTTTATTTTCAGATGATTAAAAGGAAAAATGCTCAGTGAAACAAATTTAACTTTGAAAACACACAGAACTTAAGTGACCCAGGTTCAATTCTCAGCTGTGTAGTTTTGAGGAAATAAATAACATGGGCAGTTGGATGGCACAGTGGATAGAGCACTAGGCTTGGAACTCAGGAAGACCTGAGTTCACATCTGCCCTCAAACACTTACTAGTTGTGTGACCATGGGCACTCTCTGCCTCAGTCTCTCAGGTCCTTCTTAGAAGTGTTGCTGGCTCCTCTCCTTAACAGAGGTGGTTGTGGTGTTAGTATTCATCCTTCCTTCCTTCCTTCTTTTTTTTTTTTGGAGGGGGGAAGATGAGACAATTGGGGTTAAGTGGCTTGCCTAAGGCCACACAGCTAGCAAGTGTTTTAAGTGCCTGAGGTTGGATTTGAACTCAGGTCCTCCTGACTCCAGGGCCAGTGCTCTATTCACTGTGCCACATAGGTGCCCCCATCCTTCCTTTCAAAGAGGCCCAGTGACATCACAGGGTGATGTCTTGACTTATTCATGAACCGGATTTAAGCGAGGCAGAGTTGAACAAAGTCATCAGCCTCACTTTCTCTTCCAGAGTCATCTAACTCCAGTGGCAAGACAAAAGTCAAGACGACTGGTGATGGCCCAGGACATAGTGGGTGACCCTGGCACCTTCCATGTCTGTCCAAGCTCTAAGTGTTCCACAGAGCCTCCTTCATGGCCTTGGAAGGAATTGTCATCGTTCACCCAATCCTCAGGGAAACTTCACAAGCTCCGGTAGACATTTCCCTAACTCACCAATGGGTCTGAGGTCTGTTTTCAACCTGGTTTAGCTCATGTGATGAGATAGTTTTGCAGGGGTGCACATCTGCTGCGCAGGCTATGTATTCTGGAGCTACAGATGAGAGCTGGTTGGCAGGTAGACACCAAAGGGTGAGCAGCCTCATTCCAGAGGTGCTAGTCCTCCATGAACACCCCATACACTCCAGTTATGGTAGAACCATTGAGAATGTAGTTACAGCTCAATGTGAAATGCAAAATGTACCCCTTGATTCTCCCTTTTAGATGTTATCATCTAAGGTGATCAGGAGAATCAGGCTATATGGTTTGCACTCCTAGCTAGGTTAGGGATCCAAGGTCCCACACATAGAAAGAAGCATCACATAAATTCAAATCTAAATCTTGTGACTTCCAAACCAGTGTCCTTTGCTCTACATCACTCTATGCTGCTTTGGAATTCACTTGTTAAAAGACCATAAAGGAGAAGCACATCCAGAGCCTAAAGGTACCCAATGCTCTGACAAAAGTCTACGTTGTCATATCCAGTGTATATGGGGGTTTGTGAACCTTGACTTCTGTCTGGTAAATGTAACAAAAATAAAGAGTAAGAAGCAGTAGACGGTGAGAGAGATTTCCAGATTGCAAAAATCCTGAGGCCCTGAGCCTTGCCACTGTGAAATGCTGAGCTTGTCACTTAGCCTCTAGAACTCACTTTCCTCATTTATAAAATGAGGAGATTAGACTTGATGTCAAAGTCCTTTCCAGCTCTACTCTGCTTACTTTTGAAAATATATTCCAATATAAGCTAATGTAAATCATAGAAAAATTCAATATTAAAAGACATTTCATTTAACCTTCAACATTTATGTATATTCAAAGATGGTTAATTTTATAAATATTGTTCTGTCATTTTTGTAAAATGAATCTGTTGATCTCATTTAATGTCAAATGACTTTAATTACATATGAAGCACATACACAATATTTATTCTTATTAAATAATTCCAGCAGCATTAATATAACTATTATTATAACCTACAGGGCAATATTAGTTTCCATGATTCACTTAATCCTGATTAAACCATCCTTTCTCATTTTTACTTCACAATCAACTTTAGATAATTAACTATCACCCACACATAGATGACAACCAAGTTTTAAATCTCAACTCAGTTCTATCGTCCCTTATCCCCTCTTCAAACTTTGGGACTCTCTCATTCTTCTGTCAGAATGAAAGTGTGTTCAGGGGTCACAGAATAAAAAGATAAAGGCTAATTAAGTTCCCCCAAATCATACAATACACATGCAAATAGCTTTTACATGAGCTATTATTCATAATTAATCATACCACTGGTTTCCTCAATCAATGAACAGGTGGCCAAAGTCTCCCACTGAATCTGGGGTCATTCAGTCGTCCTGATCTATATATCACCACTGGACCCAGACTGCTCTAGAGGAGAGAGTGAGGCTGGTGAGTTTGCACAGCCCTGCCTCACTTCAATCTAATTCACTTACAGGTCATGACATCATCTTCCCAATGCCATGGTCCTCTTTGAGAAGGAAGGACAAACAACAAACAAAACACAACAAACAAGCCCAGATAATTGGGAGCAAACTATATTCATCTCAAATCATGGACATCTATGGTGTGACAGCTTTATGTTAAAGGATTGGATAAGATGAGATGAATAAAACACAATTCCTGCCCTCAAGTAGCTTATGATTTAGTAGGGAAGATAAGATACTTACTCAAATAAATAGTCCATGAAGTTGAGGGAACTAAGTGTTTATGAGAGGTACAGGCAAAATGGGCTACAAGAGAAAGGACTTCTGGCTCCCACTGGGTTGGGATGAGGGAAGCCTCATGGCAAAGGAAATATTTAGTTAGGCATGAAGGAGGACAATATATGAATGAGAGGTGGGATGGTGTATATGCTGTGTAGATCCAGCCCAAGGCTACAGGCTCACATGCCACCCCTTTTGCCTCCAGAGTTCAGCTCAGCACCTGGGCCTCAGATATCAAGCTCTCATCTCTAGGACCCAATCCATCCATCCCCTGATATCAAGCTCTAGGATCAGAGCCCCAGTCACTCCACCCCCCACCTCCTCCAGTACCAGAGACTCCAACAACAGGTTCCATGAGGCCCTAGCCCAAGGATCACAGACTCAGATACCAAACCTTCTGAGGACAGATCTTTGTCAACAGAAAGAGCCAGTAAGACCAAGTCTGCTATCTCTTTTTCTCCTGATAGCTGATAGAAAACTGATGTCCCCTCTGCCATTTACGAGTTCCAACAATACTTGAGTAAAAGATACATCACCCGTCTCTGGCTAGCAGAAATCACCCCTTTACTGACACCACTTTTCTTTCTCTCATTGCAATCCATCTATCCCTCCCCCATCCCAATCCAACTCTGCTGACCCTTTTCCCATTGTGTTCTTCTGAACTCCTGCTTTGGGTCCATCTTGAACAAATCTGCCTTCTTCTTAGGTCCGTCTCTCCTGATTCTGTCATCTTTCAGCACTCATCAAGATTTGGCTCTCCAGTGATGACTGTATCCCTGACTATCCTTCATAGTCCTGGCTGCATTTTCTCCATGGCCCCTGACACACTGGTCCTGGAGAAGGAGTTAGCTTTTTCCGTGTTTCCTATGACAATTTCCATACAATCTCTGTGGCACCGTCACTATACAGTCTAAAGGAATCTTGGTGATAATTATCTACCAACCCTCAAACATCATCCTCTCTTTTCTCAAGAATCAGTACCTGGAGTTTAGTCTTCTCTCTTTGCTCCAATTCTTGCCTAAATCCTAAGTGATTTCAACATACAAGTTGAAGTTTCCTCAAGCATCCCGGCCTCCCTGTTCCTCCCATGACCTACTCCTTCACTTTACATTAGTCACGCACGGGTATGGTTATACCCTTGATCTCACCATCACCCCCAAGTGTTTCATTTATATGATTAAGAAATTCCTGGAATTCCTCTATTCAACCATACCTTCCTATCATTGCATCTTTCTTTTTTTCTTTAAAAAAATTTTTTTTTCTTTTTGGATGGGGGAAGGCAGGGCAGTTGGGGTTAAGAGACTTGCCCAAGGTCATACAGCTAGTAAGTGTTAAGTGTCTGAGGCTGAATTTGAACTCAGGTCCTTCTGACTCCATGGCCAGTGCTCTACTCACTGCACCACCTAGCTGCCCCACTGCATCTTTCTCTATGTTTCACTATTCCTCGTCCTCCCTGCGACCTGCAGTTCCTCCATCCCTCAAGTTGTTACTATCCCTTCTCCAATTTCTTGTTCCTCCTTTTCCCAATTTTGACCTTACAGTTAACCAGTTTGCCATTACACTGTTATCTAGATAGTACAGCTGTTTACGAGCTGGTCCTGGGGTCAGAAGACCTGAGTTTAAGTATGGCCTCAGACACTTACTAGCTGCGTGACAACCTCTGTTTGCCTTAATTCACTGGAGAAGGAAATGCACCTACTATGTGCTAGGCAATGTCCTAAGTGCTTTACAAACATCTCATTCTATCCTCACAACACTGGGACCTACGTGTTATTATTATCCCCATTTTACTGAGGCAAACATTTCTCTGAGGCTTTGATTCTGGACTCAAACACTCATGGAACCTGCAGTTATTACAGAAGGAAAGAATGCCTATTGTCATCATACACTGGACTCCTGTTTCTTAGGTAACCAAGAGTGGTCCAGGGCCTTTAAATGAACTTCAAGGTAGCCCTTGGAGAGTTCTCCATCTGGCAAAGTGGGAGATCCCATAGAAATTTCTGATTCAACTCGCTAGGACAGAATCCTTAAACCCGCCTACCTTAAACCCATCCCTTTCTCTGAATTCCCTGTTGCTGTAGAGGATATCAACATTGTTCTAGTCATTCAAGTTGGAAATACCAGTCATCTCTCACCATCCCTTAATATTAATTTCTAATCAATTGATAAATCTTGTCAATTCCACCTCCTCAACATTGTTCACATCCTTCTTCCCCCTTTTCTCTACTCACACTAAAAATACCTTAGTTCAGGGCTTCACCACCTCTTCCCTGGACTGTAGCAATACCCTTCTAAGTGATTTCCCTGTATCTAGTGTCTCTCCTCTCCCCAATATGACCTCCTCACAGCTATCAAATCAATTTTTCAAAAGCACAGGTCTGATCATGTCACTCACCAGCTCAATACATTCCAGTTACTTCAAGGATCAAATACAAATTCATGAGTTTGGCATTTAAAGCCTGTTACCAGGGGCTACAAATACCTCTCCTTCAAGACTGAAACCACATTATTCTCCCTCACATATCCTATATGCCATCTGGTTTTCTGTTTTAACTAGAAATGCTGAGGGTCTTCCCCTCCTACATTGATTTTTTTTTTAACTAGGTAAAAGAAGCCATTCCCTGCCTCTTTTCTTCCCTAGCCTTCATCACTGAATGGGCACTGCCTCAAGACAAACTGAGATTTGTTAAAGACCTTAGCTTAAAAAGGCCAAGGTCTCCTGCTGCATCCAGGGACATCTCCAGCTGTCCTGATCCATATCTGGCCACTAGACCCAGATGACTCTGGAGGAAAAAGTGAGGCTGTGACTCTGCACAGCCCTACCTCACTTAAATCCAAGTCACTTAAAAGTCATGGCATCACCTTCCTGATGCCATGGTCCTTTTGGAGAATGAAGGACAAACCATAACAACAAGGCACCCAAGCTGGTGTTTTTTGCTGTTCCTTGTACTTAATGTCCCATCTCTGACCTCTGAACCTTTGCACAGGTTGTTCCCAATGTCTGGAATTCTCTCTCCCCTTACCTGGGTTTATTCAAGGCATAGTTCAGTTGCCACCTCCTACAGGAAGCCTTTCCTGATCTCCCTGGTTGTTAGTTCCCTTTCCCTCTCCCCTCATTAGATTTGTCTTTATTTTGTATCTAAAAGATCTATATACTAGTTGTTTTCTCCCAGCAGAATGTGAGCTCCGTGAGGAATGTGAGCTCCAGTTCTATTTTTCTTTGGATCCTCAGTGCCCAGCATAGTGTCTGACATATATTAAGTACTCCCTATAATTGTTTACTAAATTGAATGAAATTCTTGGGGCAAAGACACTTGTTCAATCTAGACCACCAAAAACTCCGTAAGTCCTGATTTTCTCAGCCCCTATGACAGGGCTCTGCGCATGAACTAATTACAAATCAGTTAAATATTTATTTACAAATGACAGTTACTGGCCTTTTCAACAACAAAATGCAGCCTTCAGCATGTTGGGCAAGAGAAAGTTGGCAGAGAAAATAACCTATCAGCAAAAATTTATCAAGAAAATTGCAGAAACAAAGAGTAATTTAAAAAAAATCTATTGAATAATATAACGAAAGTATCCAAAATTAAAACTGAACAGACTTTAAAGACTCAATAGAAAAAAATAGAGACAATAACCTTGTAACCTAGATATACATGAATAATCTCAGTAAGAAGGATTAGTATAAATGTCAGCAAGGAATTGAATAAAACACCACCTGATACCTAACACGGGACAGTACCTACTCAGTGAGAGCTGCCAAATATGAAAAAAAGGAACCAGAGAGAGAGAAGTATGTTGTTCAAGATAAGGAATGTTGACCTCAAGGCCAAACTACCCCAACAGTATTTGCTCAGAGACCTGGGAGTTAACCTAGATTTTTTTCCTTTTGTACTTTAAGAGGAAGGAGGAAAACCTGAAGTAGCAATAATAAGAGCCTCTCAGCCTGACAGAATGGAGCTTTTGCCCAGATTAACACAGCAAACTTGTCAGAGTTATTGGTCAGAACAGGATTTTCTGGTCTCATTGAAATCTGAATGCTTGATATTATTATAAGATGATGCCAATCAATTCATAAGCATTGTTAAGTGCCTACTATGTGCCAAGCACTGTGTTAAGACAAAGGATAAAAAATCAAAAGTGAGACAAGATAGTCCTAGAAGGAAATTCAGATGTGGTCTGTTCTATTTTAAAATAGTCCATTAAAAAAAGCGATAGCCTAAGTAAAGAAACTATGTTTCTAAGGAAACTACTATTTACCAGTCATTGTGCTACCCCCTTCCCCCCCCCCCCCCCCAGGAAATACAAGGAAAGGCAAAAGATAGCCTCTGCCCTCAAGGACCTTATAATCTAATGGAAGAGACAAGAAGCAAACAACCATGAACTAACAAGCTATATACAGGACACATAGGAAGTAATCAACCAAGGGAAGGCACTGGAGTTAAGAGGGACTGGGACAGGCTTCCTGCAGGAGGTGGGATTTTAGCCAGGGAAGTCAGTAGGCAGAGATGAGAAGAGCATTCCAGGATGGGAGGCATGAGTGCGAGGAGTGTCTTGTACTGAAGAGTATGTGCTGAGAAGTAAGGTGTAACAAGGCTATTAAGTTATGAAATTATGTTTGAACACCAAACAGAGCATTTGGTACTTGATCCTGGAGGTGACAGAACCATTTTATAAAAATCACCATGGTAGCTGAATGGAGAATGAACTGGAGTTGGGGGGAGGATTATAGAAGGCAGAGAAACCAGCTGTTGACTGCAACAACCCAGGTGTGAGATGACGGCCTATACCAGGGTGGCAGCAGAATCAGAGACGAGGGCAGGGCAGTATATTAGAGAGATATGCAAAGGTGGAATCGACAGTCTTTGGCAACAGAATGGATCCAGGGGGCAAGAGATACTGAGGAGCTCCTTGGGATGCATGATAACTAGGTTGTGAGCCTGGGAAACTGGTGGATGGTGATGACCTCTGGGGAAAAGACGCTGAGTTCTGTTTTGGCCATGTTGAGTTTACATGATATCCATTTCAAGATGTCTAACAGACAATTGGAGATGTGAGACCGGAGGTCAGCAGAGAGGTTAGGACTGGATAAAGAGATTTAAGAATCACCAACATAGAGATGATAATCGAATCCATGGGAGCTGATGAGATCACCAAGTGAAACAGTAGAGGGAGAAGAAAGGAGGGTCTAGGGCAGAGCCCTGTGGGAGAGGGTTAGCAGGTGTGACTTGGATGTTGATCTGGCAAAGGACACTGAGGAGAACCAGGAGAGAGAACCAGAGAGAAGAAAGCACTGTCAATGCTGAAGACTGCAGAGAGGTCAAGAAGGGTGAGTATTAAGAAAAGGTCCCTGGATTTGACAATTAAGGGATCACCGGTAACTTTAAAGAAAGCAGTTGTGGTTGAATGATGAGGTTGGAAGCCTGGTTGTAGAGAGAATGAGACAATGAATATATTCATTTCATATCAAATTTAAACTATGTTAGGCTGTATTTTTATGTAACATATACACTTTATGGTATATGAGATAGCCAGGTAGTACAATGGATAGAGCACTGAGCCTAGAGTTGGGAAGAGCTGAGTTCAAATTTGACCTCAGACTTACCAGCTGCGTGATCCTGGGCACATCACTTAACCTCTACCTCAGTTTCCTCAACTGTAATATGGGGATAGTAATACCACTACCTCCCAGGGTTGATGTGTGGATCAAGTGAGATAATATTTGTCAAAAGCTTAGTACATGGCCTGGCACATAGTAGGCATTTAATAAATGCATGTTTTCTTCCTTCTTTCCTGCACCAGAGGCCCTCAGATTAACAATCTATACAATATGTTGATGCTGTCTTTGAGAAGACTTGGTACATAATTTTATTCTTTTCAATTATTATAGATGTTTCCCATTGTTATAGCTTTGCCTTTATGAAATACAACTGGTGAAATCAACCCAACCATATTATTATCATATTATTTACACAAGGCCTTGTGATAGGTGCTGCTAAGGACACAAAGATGAACAAAGACAAAGTCTCTGAAGTCTCAAGGAGCTTACAATCTAATAGGGAAGAAAGGACACACACTCGAATAACTGTAGTTATACAAATAATTATAATACAAGATAGTATGATAAATGTCCCAAGTCAAAGGGGTACAGCGGAAGGAAAAAGCCTATCTGCTCAGGGTCTGGGGAAGGAGGTATTCTGGGAAGACTTCATGGGAAAATGATATTAATCTGGGACTTTAAGAAAAGACAGAATTTCAAATGACAGAGATGGAGGTATAGGATGACTTTCTGTTTTTGTTGTTTGTCCTTCATTCTCAAAGAAGACTAATGATATCAAGACGATGATGTCACTTGCAAATGAACTGGATATGAGTGGGACAGAGCTGTGCAAAATCATCAATCAGCCTCTCTCTCTCCACCAGAGTTATCAAAGACCAGTGGCAAGACAAAGGTCAAGATGTCTGGTGTTGGCCTGGGATGCAGTGGATGACCTCAGTCTTTCTAAATTAAGGTCTTTGCCAGGGCTCAGTTTGTCTGAGGCAATGCCCATTCAGTGACAAAGGGCTAGGCACGAACTGAGACAAAAGATGGCCTAGTTTGCTATCATAAAAGACTTTCTGGTACAGAGGTAGCTATAGAGTATCAGACCTCGAATCAGCAAGACCTGATTTCAGGGCAGTATCTGCCCATTCAATGACTAAGAGTTAAGTAAGAATTGAGACAAAAGATGGCCTAGTTTGCAATCATAAAAGACTTTCTAGAACAGAAGCATCTAGGTGACACAGTGAATAGAGCACTGATCCTGGAGTCAGGAGGACCTGAGTTCAAATCTGGCATCAGAAACTTGTGTGGCCCTGGGCAAGTCACTTAACCCTCAAAAACCAAAACCAAAAAAGCTTGATTTTAAATACTTCCTCAGACACTTACTAGCTATTAAGTGATTCTGGATAAGACACTTAACCTCTTTTTGTTTCAGTTTCCCCATCTGTAAAACAGGGATGATAATGATACTTACCGCCCAGGGTTGATGTGAGAATCAAATGAGATATTTACAGAGTGCTTAGCAAAGTGACTTGCAGAGTAAAAGCGAGATAAATGTTAGTTATTATTACCATTATTTTAACCTTCTAGTGTCATGGACCCCTTTGGCAGTTTGATAAAGTGTCCTCGGAATCATATTTTTAAATGCATAAAATAAAATACATACGACTACAATGACAAGCAATGCTTTATGAAAACAAAGACATAATTTTCTCCTCATCCCAATTCATGGACCCCATGAAATCCAACAGTAGACCCCTTGTGGGGAGGTCCCAGGCCTGCGCACCTCATCTTAGGACCTGTTGCTCTAGATGGAGGGAATCTCAAGTACAAAGAGACAGAAATAGGGCACCACGGAGCATTTGGGGGAGTAGTGAGTAGTTCAGTTTGACTGGAAATAGAGAGTACTACCGAGTGTGTCCAAGGGAGTGGTGGGAGATAAGGCTAGAGAAATAGGCTGGGCCTATGCTATGCAGGACCTACTCTGCCACCCTAAGGAGTTTAACCATGATAGGCTATAGAAGGCTTTTGTGCCGGGATAAGAGCTGTGCATGAGGAAGATTAATCTATCAGGGGAGTGTAGGAATGGTTTGGCTGGGGAGGCCAGGAAGGAGACCAGTCAAAAGCTACTGTAATAATCTAGGCAAAAGGTAACAAAGGAGCTTGAATGGGGCTAGTAGCCGTGGGAACATGAAAGAGGCATTACAGATGCCAGGTCAATGGACTTCTTAGTCACTGACAGATCTGGAGCATATCAAAGGAGATTCTAAGGCTTCAAAGATTAGGTAAATATGCACATAGGAATGCCATTAGCAGGAAAAGAAGCAGGCTAACATAGTGGGTTTGAGTTGGAGGAGCTGTGTTTGAAGCCTACCTTTATGATCTTGGACAGATCATTACACCTCTCTGAAAAGTGAGGAGATTGGATCAGAAATTCCCCAAATCTATTTTTTTTAATGAAATAGGGAAAATCATCACTCGTGGAACTCCCATTTTTAATGGCAGAGACACAACATACAGAAAACTTCCTCTAGAAGTCAGATGGAAAGGTCCCAGGGTCCTTGAGAGCTGGGACTCATGCCTTTCCTACTTGTATCCCCAGTACTTTTCACATGGTAAGCATTTAGTAAATGCTTCATTTATTCATTCATAGAAAAGGCTCACAAATACAGGTCTGGAAGTGATCTCAAACATCATCCATTCTAACCCTGTCATTTTAAAGATAACAAAAGTGAGACCTATAGACGGGAAGTGATCTATCCAAGATCACCCAGGTAGCAAGTGACAGCGCTAGAATATTGACCCATGACTTCTGGATTTGAACTCAGTGTTCTTTGTGGAGAAGATTAAGAACATTAGACGGGAGTCAGGAGATCCAGATTTTTAATCCTGGTTCTGCTGCTAATAAGCTGTGTGGTCTTGGGGATTACATTTACCTCTCTGATCTCAGTGTCCTCATCTGCGAATGAGGGATGAGAATACGTTAACGGGTGAAAAGGATCATTGGAAAAGGAAGTGAGACCTGCCTTGAAGTCAGAACAAGGCTGGGCTATTTCCACCTCCCACTTCAAAAGGTGATGATCATTGAGATTTAATTGGCCCATGGAATTAAAGCTTGAACTTGGTCACAGAGTCACCTAAAAGCCTATTCCACAATGGGGGCAAGGATTCAATGCTTCATCCTTGCTGAATTCCTTTTCTATGATATTGTTAAGTAAGCCTTCTTTTCTTAAGTGTTAAGGAAGTCTACAAATGTTTCATTTTCTTTTTGGAGGGGGAAGGCAAGGTAATTGGGGTTAAGTGACTTGCCTAAGGTCACACAGTTAGTAAGTGCATCAAGTGTCTGAGGCCGGACTTGAACTCAGGTCCTCCTGACTCCAGGGCCAGTGCTCTATTCGCTGTGCCAGCTAGCCTCCCCTGCAAGTTTCATTTTGTTTCAATTCTGAAATTAACCTACCAAACCATCCTGAGTCAGGCCTGACCCAAAACAAATATATTTTAAATTTTATCGATGTCTTTAGGACAGTGGTGCTCAACAAATAATTTCTTGAATCAATGAATTATACTCTACACTGGGGGCATTGTATAATTTGACCCTCAGTAAAACCAGGCGTATAAAGCTGTGAGATGCTTTGCAATGGGGCTTTACTCTTGTGAATTTATACACTGTGAACCAGAACTATTTTTTGGCCATTTATTTTACATTGTTAAATAAAAAGGCAATTCAAAATTAACTACTCAAGATGAGCCTGGAAGCATATTATTGTTTCTATGTTTCAAAGTAAATTCAGTTTTTCAATTTTCAAATACTTCAAACAATCACTCAATAAGTATTTATTAAGCTGTTACTATGTGCCAAGCACTGGGATAGGAGTTGGGGAATACACATACAGAAGTGAAATAGTCCATGCCCTCCAGAGGCTTACATTCTATTGGAGGACACGTGTGTATGTGTGTGTATGTATGCATGTGTGTGTATATTTTTATATATAATTAATATATTCCTTAAATAAGTATATTAATAATACACATGCAATAAATGCAAGGTGGTCTGTGGAGGGAGGGAATCAGGAAAGGCATGTGCATCCCATAGAGCTTAAGCTGAGTCTTAGACAAGACTAGAGACTGAGAGGTGGAGGTAAGGCGGGAGTGCATTCCAAGCATGGGGAACAGTATGTACAAAGGCATGAAGAAAGGAAAGGGGATGCTTTGTATGAGGAACAGTGAGAAGGAAGGCTTGACTGGCCTGCAGAGTGTAGGGGATTCAAGTATAATAAGCCTGGACTAATAGGTCAGGGTAAATACTCCAAATATCAATGGAGTTTATATCTGATTCTAGAGGTAACAGGCAGCCACTGGGGTTTATAGAGTAGGGACATGACAGGGTAGGAAGGATCACTCTGGCAGTCTTATGGAGGAAGAACTGTAATGGGGAGAGACTCGAAGAAGGTGGAACCAAGAAGGAAGTTATTATAATGGACCACTGAGAGGTGATGGAGGCCTAAACTTGAGTGGTGACTGTGGGTGGAGAGGAGTAGACTGATGTCAGAGATGTAGAGGGAGGCAGAAAGGACAAGATCTGGCAACTGATTACAATGTATGAGGTGAGTAAGAGTGATGAGCAGAGTATGACTTGGAAATGGAGAACCTGGATGGTGGCGTGCTAGAATAGAAATAAGGGTAAGTAAATAATACGTTCTCCTCCACACAAGACAGACAAATGACAGAGTTTCCAGGGACGACTTTAAAAGGCACTATACTTTGTTCCAATCAACCTTCTGGAAAATAAGGTGTAGCAAAATGTTTTATGTGCTAAAACATATTTAATGGAGAAAAACCGATATGGAGTTGCTCTCACAGATCTGTTACACTCAAAACAATTTTCTGGTTCACAGATTGAAAATAAAATATTACAAAATAAGACTTCTATACTTTAAAAAAAAGCTTCATGATTTCATGATGAACTAGACTTTCTCCTATTCCTTCAGCCCTTTCTTTGCATTGCCTAGATGCCCTCTGTCTGCACAAGGCCCTACCTTTCTTCCAGTTGCCCAGGTCTGAAGTTGTGAAATCATCTTGTTCTTCCTTCTCCCCCCACCCCAACAGCCGGGTGACTGCCAGTTACCCAGATCACCAGCCCTGCACACCTTAGTAGATGACTTCATAAGACTCAGTAGCCAAGGGGGTATCACCCAGTGATGTGCCAGCCTTCTGGAGATGAGACTCTCTCTATACTTAGCAAGGCTGGTCTTTGGCTACAGATACAGAGTCCGCTGCTGGGCAGTATCTGAAGTCTTTCTAGCTTGGCATGACCTGTCAGAGCTTTTGCTCTGCTCATGTAACTGTTGAGAAACCAGTCACCTCTATGCCATGATGAATCATCAGTAGGACTTTAGTGGAGGATTCAAAAAGAGTCATAGTAGATAAAGTTTTATTTATGAGTTCTTGGGTACCAGGACATTATGACTGTCAGAGCTTTTATACTCTACATTTCATTAATCATAAAGGACTAATAGAGAGGACATATTATAAATAAGGACAATATAAAGGACATAAACAGCATCAAGTCCGACCTTCATTTTACAGACAAGGAAATTTAGACTTAAGAGAAGTAAGATACCTTTGACTAAAATTATAGATGGGTACCTAGGTGGTGTAGTGGTAGAGTGCCGGGCTTGGAGTCAAGAAAACTCATCTTTCTGAGTTCAAGTCTGGCCTCAGACACTTGCTAGCTGTGTGACCCTGGACAAGTTACTTAACCCAGTCTGTCTCAGTTTCTTCATCTTTAAACTGAGTTGGAGAAGGAAATGGCGAACCACACCAGTGTCTCGGCCGAGAAAACCCCAAAAGGGTCAGGAAGATTTGGACGGGACTGAAATCAATGAACAAAGACAACAACAAAAATACAAAGGGACTAAAAGAACCACTATTTGTACCCAGGTAATCTAACTCTAAACATAAGGGAGTTTAGTGTTTTTTTTGGGGGGGGGAAGTGGTAGAGGGAACTAAACAAACTGGTAGAAAAACTATATACATACATATATATGTATATAGATAGATAAATACACACACATATATACACACATACTATATACTATATATAGTATATATACACTATATAAACACACATATATTATATTTAGTACACACACACACACAAACACACCCATGTTCTGTCACAAGAGGTAGCATGGAACAGTATATACAAAGCCCAAGTTAGGAAGATCTGGGTTCAAAGTGCTGAGAGCTGCTTCTGTCACACAGGCAAGTCCCCCAAACCTTCAGTGACTCTAAGATTATGAGGCTCTCAGAAGGTGCTGATCTGCATCGGTGGTGGGAGCCCCCTCCCAGGCAAGTAACGGGTCCCATTCCAGGTGCACAGGAGGACAACTTGAACTTCCCAACCCAATGACTATTTAATTATTGCAGATTTGGAACAAAAAAGTGAACATATGCTAACAATCTATAATATGCTTTCAAGCTGGAACTTTTTAAAATCTATACTATCGTCACAACTTGGCAGAGAATAAATGTTTATTCTTTGATTATTCAGATCCAACACTGAAAAGGACTTTTAAGAAAAGATCACAAGGTAAAATTTATATAATTGGTTGATGCATGTAATTCAATGAAATGGCTCTTTTATTCTTAAGTCTTTTTTTTAGCCTTTTCACTATTATTCTATATTATAAACTATAACTTTTTACTGTGGAGAATGACACATGGTTAGTGTGTTCTATAGAGGACAGGTACAGCAGGGCCCAAGCAGCATAGTGGATAACTTGGACTAGGAAAATCCTGGGTTTCAGTTCTGCCTCACCCGGTGACCTACATATTGCAGACATGCAGTTGTTCTGAGAGGGGCAGCTCAGGGACTCACTGGGTCTGCAGTCAGGAAGACCTGAGTTGTGGTTCATCCTCTGTTTCTGAAGAGGACCAAAGACATCAGGGGGTGATGTCTTGACTTGCATGTGAATGGATTTAAGTGAGGTGGAGTTACACAGATTTATCAGCCTTGTTCTTGTTTCCAAAGTCATCAAAGTTCAAGGTTAGAACAAAATCCAAGACGACTGGCAATGGCCTGTGATCAGTGGATGCTCTTGGCACCTCTGACCAAGCTCTGAGCGCTCCACAGCACCTCCCTCAGCCATCTCCATGGCCACAGGGGCACGTTGTTCTCATCTGCACATTTTTCTAGAGGAAGTCATCCCATGTTTGAGGTACACGTCACCCTAACTCACAGACAGATTTGAGGCCTGTCAATTACCTGTCTGCCGAGACAGGGTTTCATAGGGGTGTAGTTGCTGGGCATGCTACAGCTTCTTGGAACCACAGGTGAGAGTTGGGTGAAGGTGGACACCAGAGAAGAATGGGCAACCCTGAAAAGGGCTCAACAGGTCCTCCCACCAGAGGTGCTAGTCAAGTATGCCTTAATCTACTGGAGAAGGAAAAGACAAACCACTCCAGTATCTTTTCCAAAAGAACTCCACAGACAGTACAGTCCATGGGGTCATGAAGTGTTGGACACAACTCAATGACAAGTTGTTCTTGATCAGAGGACACAGTTTCTATACAATATAAATATTTCTACAGTATAAAATCAGAGGACCAAAAAGAAAAATTCCAGAAATCATTATCTATTTATTTGGTTAAAATGTGCTTTTCAACTATGTAAGCCTATTCAACCACAATAGATATTCATGCCTGTTAAATATTGCAATCTACATAACTCATTAGAGGTTTTACTAAAAAATTAGAAAGCATTGCTACATTTACATTGGTTCCTGCTCCCATCTTGTCTGAGAATTTGTCCATCAGTCTGGAGATAGAACTTAGTATTTTCTTTATGAATACATGATTTTGCTAAACTGAAAGTAGATTCCCACCATATTAGTATGCCAAGTAAAGCACTTCCTCCATCCACCATCATGCCCCTAGACTTATAATGAGAAGATTCACTATTACAATTCAAATGCTGGATCTCTTAAGCAAAAATTTTAGGAATGACCAAAATACTTAGATAGCTCTCTCTTGGCAAGACAGGTCTCCTTGAAATGCAGTATAAACACTATAAACTTCTATTCATATTGGAGAAATTTCATAAACCCTTTGCTACATATTTCTCTACCTTGTTTCATATGTATTGACAGGAAATCAGTAAAAAGAGGCAGTATGGTATAATAGAGTTCTGGGTTGAGCAAATGCCTGATCCATAGATGATCAAAACAACAAAGGACCCAGATTCCAATCTTGGGACAAGTCACTTTGAAGCTCTCTGGGCCTTACTGCCCTCATCTGTAAAATTAGGGAGTGGGACTAGATGGTCTCTAAATCCTATGACCCCATAATCTGGTAACTAAAGAAATGACTTATTAGTCAAATACTTGGTTTGTAGTCTTTTTTTTTTTATTCCCTGAAAACCTGTGTGATGCTAGGCAAGTATTCTGCGCCTTTGTACCTATAGCTGTAAAATGGGGATAAGTATACCTGCTTCTTCCACTATTTCTGGCAATATTATTTAAATGGAGTAGAAACACAGACCTTTTGGAAGAACAGGACTGAGCAAAGCCTAACGTGGTACTCTTTATACTAGAGTATCAAGGAGTACAGAGGTCCCAACAAAGGATTTCTTTGAAGACACCACACCCTGTCTATGCAATACTGGGTACATCATGATCAAAGAATGTTAGAGTTAAGAATGGGCCTTAGAGCTCTTCTCATTTTATAGAGGAGGAAACTTAGGCAGAGAGAAGTGAAAACGATGGCCCAAGTGACCCAGATGATCAGCAGCACAGGCAGGATACAAACTCTGTGCCTCTGAGGACAAACCCAGGGCTGTTTCCTTTTCACCATCCTCCTCCCTCTATGTAAAACTTCATGATCATTTGTACAAATTATGGTATTTAAAATGGCGAGGACACATTCAATTCACTATAAAAATAAAATTCAAGGGAAGATCTACAGGACTGCTATGCATTTCTTTCTTTCAGAATTCTGTTTAGGTCATACAGATGCCTTGTTGGGTAATCCTACCCCTTCAGTCCCTATCACTATCTGCATAGCCAACTGAAAAGCTTCGCTGTGTTAGCTGGAGGGGAGGCGAGGAGGGGAGAAGCGGGAAGAGACTCTGTCTAAACTTTGAAATCATCCACAGAGCAACATATCTTCAGCTCAGTTAAAAGTCACATCTCTCAAAGTCAGCCGTCAGGGAAGGCAGAGGCGAAGGGGGAAAGGCTGCCAGGAAAGTGACTCTAATTTAGAGATGCCAGAGCAGGGAGAGGGGGCCGTCCCCAAGCGGTACTCACTTTATGCAGGAAGCCTGAGCCCCTTGGAATTCAGCTTCCTGTACTTCAGAGATCTTTATTTTCCAAATGTCCTCATTTTTTGCTTTCAGAGGAACCTAGTCGTGGTTTCCGTTTTGACAGAGTCATTGCCCAGCCCTTCTCCCTTTGATAGGACACAGCTGATCCCGAGGGTACCTTACGTATGTGGGTTCCGCCCCTTGCCTAAGTGGCCCCACCTCCTCTCACTGCGGAGTCCCAGTTTCTTTCTGGGAAGAGGAGTCCATGGATAGGTTTGACTGATTTGTCATAAGAGTTGCTATAAATAACTCAATTAGAAATCTTTATACTGCCATGCCTGTGGAAACATATCACATAATGCACATAATCTGACTGCTTAGATCAAAATTCAGCCATGCAGAGGCGCCCTGGTGGGGTTGGGAGTGGGTGAGGGATCCAAAGGAGCTCAGATTATAGAAAATAAATCACAAGTGAACCCCCAAGGTCCGGAGTGGGACACAAATCTCACTGGCTGCTGGTTGCCCTTTGTTACATCTTTTTGGGGGAGACTTGGGGGAGAGGGTGGGCAGAAAAGTCATACCGTCAAATCTCCCCAAGTCCTATTAAAGATTAGTCTGCCTGTACCCCACATCCCCCACTCCCCCATTCCCATCCTCCGAGGCTTTGTACCTGCCTATAATGGGGATAGGAATTGACAAGCTCATTCATAAATTATGATGAACAATTAATCATCTGTGAATTTTTTTTCTTCAAAAGGTAGTTTGACTCTCCAATTCAATATGGAATAAATTTTATGCTAGAGACAAAGGGAGGGAGGGGACAGGAGAGCGAAAGATAATTTCTGTAGTTATACATTGTAGCCATTTAGTATTGTAGGATTATGGATTTAGAAGGCTCATAGAGGCTGTACATTCCAACCCCCTTGTTTGACAGAGAAAGAAACTGAGGGTCAGAGAGGTTAAGGTCAGACAGGCAGAGCTGAAATTTAAACTTGGGCGTTGTGACTCAGTTTTCTCAACTGTAAAATGGAGATAATAGCACCCATCTTCTATGGTTCTCGTGATGATCAATTGAGATAATATATGTAAAGCACTGTACAAACCTTAAAGCACTACATAAATGTTGTTATTATTGTTATTATTGCCATTATTGTTATGAGGAGGTAGGTTATAGTAAAATTATCACTTCCTGGACCTGGGTTCAAATCCTGGATCTTCTACTTACTATTTTGACATTAGTGAGTTATTTAACCTTCTAGACTTCATCATCCTTCTTTATAAAACAACTGACAGTTGATGTAGTAATTAAATCTGTTTTTAAAAAAAGTGACAAACATGAAAATATCATTAGAACACAGGGGACTCATTTTAAAATAATTTTTTTTCTACTGGAAGATTGCATAAGAGCATTCCTGAAGGAGTTGCATTCAGATAGATTTGAATACACTAGGAAATCTTAAGGCTAAAAGAGAGATGTTCTTTAATGGGATCAAACTTTTTTTTTTTTTAACAACTTTTTGTACCTGACCTCTGATTTTACTAGTATGTGGAAGTTCCAGTGAATAATCTCTTTCTGTCAATGCAGCCAGGCACCTGTGCTGAAATGTATAGTTTTGGAGAATTGCCTAGAGTACTGAGAGTTTAACTGACTTATCCAGGGTCACACAGTCTGTATATGTCAGAGGCATGATTTGAACCTAAATCTCCTTGACTCCAAAGCCTTCTCTGGGTTCCTTATGCATGATACCCTATCTCCCAGCTCCATGCCTTTGTGCTGGCCCTCCCACACACCTGGAACCCTTCTTACTTCTTCTGCTTCACAGAATCCATCTCTTTCCTTTAACACACAGCTCGGCCACTAGCTTCTGCATGAAGCCTTTCCAAATCCCCCAACTGTCATTGCCTTGTCTCCCAAACTATCTTATAGTTAACTATTTTCTATTCATTCACTTGATATTTAAGCTGCATCTCCTAATATATCTATTTGTCACCATTAGTATATAAGTTTCTTAGAAGGATGCCTTATTTCATTCTTTGTTCTAGTATCCCCAGAACTTGGCACAATGTGGTCCAGAGTTTGTGCTTAAAAATCGTTTGGTAACTGATCAATGCTTGCATCTTAATTATACAATTAGTATAAAATACAATTAGTTTCCTGGTTTGATAATTAATATTTCAATGAAAACCACATCACGTTTCAAGAGTTTTCTTATTTTAAGGATCTTCACATGGTGCATGGGTAATTTTTATATGCTATATTCCAAATAACACTCTGTCCTATAGTATTCCTATAACATTTGGTCAAGTTATGTATTATATTTTGTTTCATAATGTTCTAAAACAAAACATCTTATATCCTCCCATACTATAAAAGAGTTCCAGGTGAAGTATTTCTTTAAAAATTTTTTTATATTTATTTATTTTGCTTTTTGGAGTGGGGGAAGGCAAGGCAATTGGGTTTAAGTGACTTGCCCAAGGTCACACAGCTAGTGTTAAGTGTCCGAGGCCAGATTCGAACTCAGGTCCTCCTAACTCCAGGGCTGGTGCTCTATTCACTGTGCCAGTTAGCTGCTCCTTTAATTTTTCTTACCCTTATTTTATGCCAACAGGGCAAAAAAAAGGGCAAAGTTCCCAATTCAAGCCTTTACCTGGGAATGAAACCATTCCACTCAAATTTAAAAGGGGCAAGGTGAGACCAGTTTCTTTCTTTTTTTTTTTTTTTAAAGCAATTGGGGTTAAGTAACTTGCTCAAGGTTACACGGCCAGTTATTTTGTGTGGGTGCCAAGTATCTGAGGCTGGAACCGATCCCAGGTCTCCCGAAGCCAGGGCCAGCACTCTTACTCACTGTGCCACCTGGCTGCCCCTTAAATGACTTGCCCAAGGTCACCTGGCTATTTTTTGTGATAGGTGTCTGAGGCCAGATCCAAACCCAGGTCCTCCTGACTCCAGGGCCGGTGCTCTATTCACTGCGCCACCTAGCTGCCCCTGACCAGTTTATTTCTAGAAAGAAAAACGTATAATTTTTATTGGGGTAGTGGAGAAGGGAAAGGAACAAACATTTATTAAGGACTTACTATGTGCTAGACATAGTGCTAATAAGTGCTTTACAAGAATTATCTCACTTGATCTTCACAAAACCCTGGGAGATGGGGGCTTTTATAATCTCCATTATACAGAGGAAGAAACTGAGGCAAACATAGGGTAAGTAACTTGCCCAGGGTCATAGAGCTAATAAGTAAGACTTGAACTCAGCCTTCCTAACTCTTACCATAACCCCAAGGTCCAATGCTCTGTTTATTGTGTCCTTCAGCTCTCTCTGAAGGAGAAGAGTGTGACGCAGTAGAAAGAGGCCTGGATGGGAACCTTACTCCAGGCACAGTACTCTATCTGCTGTACTGCCTAGTTACCTATTTGAAGCCATTCACTGGCCTCAAAGTTGAAAGGCATTAATAAGCCAGTCATACCTTAAGACATCAGCACTTTATGAAAAAAAGAGTTAACTAGATTTCTACTCTGCTTGCATGTGCAGTGACTCAATGCTAACACCAGCATGTGACTACAGACATTGCATAATAGATTAAATCAACATCAAGAATAATATTTTTCACTCTTTTATTTTTTAACCCCTTCCCCCATGACAGACATATGATCTCACATTTACCATTTGCCATGCCACAATGCCACATACCATAAAGAGATGGCACTCACCTTACTAGAGGCTGTTCTACTTGTAGAGATCCTGGAGGGGTGAGTGCTACTGTGACTTGCTGTTTTTTCCTTAAAACACAAAATTGCAACATTAGTGTGTGAAAATACAGCAACAAGGAAGTTAAGGAAAATTTTTCATTTCAATGCAAACTTATTCTCAAGGAAAAACAAAAAGAATTGTTTTTGTAACTAACACACCAGATTGACAAATATCATACTTTGCCTAAAAATAAAATTTTTCATGCTTTGCATGAAGGTCATCTAAATATTTTTTGGGGGAGAGGAGTTATTTTATTTTCAGTTTTGTTTCAAATTCATATACGTATGAGTATTTCACAAAAGTTGATTAAACACCAAATTTATTGGAACACCTGTTCTTAAGTTATTTTTCCTTTAAGAAAAGTTTAAATACAATCAATATGCCAATCAGTTTTATAAAGAAAATTATAAACATGGAGGGAGATGCCATTTTTTTGTATAGGCATCATCTAAATATTAAAACAGTGATAGGAATAGGAGCTAACATACTAGATTTGCAAGCATCAAGCTTTTCATATATTTTTCATCAAAAAACTCTAAAACAGAAAACATAAAATGAGTTCAAATCCTGCTCCTGCATTCTTTAATGATCTTTTAGAGTTGTGAAAAGGTACCTCAAGGTCATCTCCTCTTTTGGCCCTACTATGCAAACCATATCCTTAAAGGAAAGTGTATTATATTCTCTTAGGGAAAAAGGCTATGATTTGGGTTGTACTCCTGACTAAGCACTTTGTCATCAAATAGACCACAGATATGACCATCAACGGGCAAAAGCAATGGTGATACCTCTATAATAATACAAAATAATAAAGTCATGCTCTAACACCTACCTATAAAATGCTTATCAACATACTCTACACACTATCATGAAAAGGGGCCCCAATGTACCCATTAGTGTACACATGACTCACAAAAATATGGCTGTAGTGTATCAGATATGATGGAATGGGTATAAAAACACTAATTAAATATTTAACTAACACTGACTTTGTTTGCCTTCTTAGAATTTAGAAGGACCTTATTTTGGAAGAGAAATTCTCTGAAAAAAATTTGAGCTGATGCCTTCTTTTTCAAAGAATCAAAGGGGTGTCATCTAAGCCCATCTTCCTGCCTGATGGTGAAGTCCTCTCTACAACACCCCTGCCAAACAGTCAAGGTCAGCTAGCTCATGCTAGATATAAGATAAGGGTAGCTAGCTCGTGCAGTGGATAAAGTGCCAGGCCTGGAATCAGGAAGACTCATCTTCCTGAGTTCAAATCTGACTATAGACATTTACCCTTTGTGTGACCCTGGGCAAGTCACTTCCCCTGTTTGCCTCAGTTTCCTCAACTGTAAAATTAGCTAGAGAAAGAAATAGCAAATCTAGTATCTTTGCCAAGAAAACCCCAAAATGGGGTCACGAAGAGTCAGACATGGCTGAAAAATGACTAAACAGATACAAGATAAGAGCACAGATTTAGCTCTGGAAGGGACTTTAAAGATCATTCTAGTCCAATACTTCATTTTACATTAGAAGAAACTGAGGCCCAGAGAAATAAAGGTGACTTGCCCAAGGTTGCAAAATTACTAAGCAGCAAAGTCAGGGCTTGAACCCAGGCCCTCTAGTTCCAAATCCAGCATTTCTCTCACTAATCCATACCACCTGCAGCCAGCTGTGATCAAAACTCTGCCTAGAAATTTCTCATTAAAGAACAAGGTTGAACCAAATCATCCTACTGACATTAGAATTATCTGTAAGTATTTCAGGTACTCTTCCCAGCAGTGTGCTGGAAACTCTCAGTCTTCACTGGAAAGTCACACAGACAATGACCATAGTCTTAAACTTTCGGAGAGGGATTTCAGATCATTTCTAATTGCTGAGCTCAAACTCACTTCTCTTCCTGATTTCTCTCTCTCTGGCAACCACATCACCAGCTTTCTGAGCTACTCAGAAAGTTTAGTCATCCTTGCCTCCATGCTCTTCCTTACCCCATGTATCTGTAGAGTTGCCAAGAAGACAGGTTGATTCTTCCTTTACCACATTTCTCTGCATTCATTCCCTTCTCTCCAGGCCAAGGACAGTCAGAATACCTTCGTTCAAAACCTGACCCTGATGCTTACTACCTATGTGACTGTCTCACTTCTAGGGGCCTCAGTTTACTCATTTGTAAAATGGAGGTAGTATGTGTGACCAAGATGATTTCTAAGGTCTCTCCTAACTCTCAACCTTTGACCCTATGATCCTGCTCATTTGCTGTTTCCTGAATTTGGATGTTGGCAGACCAATAGTTTAAATCCTGATAAAATAACAATACTACCACTACCACTACTACTACTACTGCTACAACTACCACTACTACTAGCTAGCACTTACATAGTGCTTTAAGATTCACAAAGCACTTTACATATGGAAACTCATTCCTTACAACATCCCTATGAGGTAGGTGCTATTATTATCTACATTTTAAAGGTGAGGAAACTGAGTCTGAGAGAGGGTAAGTGACTTGTCCAAGATCATATGGCTAGTAGGGAGTCTGAGGCAGGATTTGAGCTCAGGTCTTCCTGATCCTAAGTCCTATGCTCTACTTAGCTGATATAGAGTAGGACTGTGGCTTAGCAGAGTCAGGAAGACCTTGGTTCAAATCTTACCTCTGATGAATATTGACTGTGTGACACTGGGTAAATCAATTCTCAGTGCCCTCAGATAACTTTATGAGACTATACATTAGAGAACAATTGTTGATTTGAATTTCTAAAGGGAATTTTTATTGGTAGAAGTTTGATAGACCAGTGAAATCTCTGATTTGACAACAACTGGTGTTAAGTAGGCCACTCTGAATAATTCAAATGAACTCATTCACTTATCCTTGTAGTCAACAAACATTTATTAAGACTACTTTGTGCAAGACTTCACCATGGCAGTTTAGGGGGAACTACACAAACTACTGCAATGCTCAGATGCCTCTATGATCTCAGAGATGGGGTACTCTTTCCAGTGATGCAGACTGAAAGCCACCCACAGCATTCTGCTGGGCTCTTGTCCATGTCCTTCCATAATTTAGCTACAATCTATCCCAATGTACTTGAGGCCTTCCCTTAATTCTCTTGACATAAGAACACCTATGTTATTCAGGAGTTATCCTTTTGCTCTCTCCAGATGACCAGCTATCTTTTTGAATCATAGATTTATGATGACATCCTTTGCCTAGCTCGCTTATGCCCAACACGTCCTCTACAATTCTCAGCTTTAATGGTTGGGAGCTGTAGATGGTTGTTCTCAATTTTTATCCTTTGTTGATTGTAAAAAAAAAAACTGGTCTTTTGATTCCTATATATGCTTGGGCCTTACTTCATGATTTCCCAAAAGCAATCCTCATACTATTCAATTCTGGACCCAGATCCTTGGGGATATTGGGGAACTCTTTGATTTGCTATATTGAGGAAACTCCTTTGGAACTGGACATACAGTCTGGTTCCTTTCTATGGGACATGTGTCCTTGCTGAAGGGCACATGCCCTGGAAAGATGATACAGCAACTTCTTATTGGTCCCTAGGACTGATGGGTTGCAGCAAAGATAATTGGCAACTTAGTTGGGAAGAACCACCCACTCTGTAGGTTATAAGAGAAACTCAGGAGAAGCTGTTCCAACCTTTCTTTGGGATTACATGAAATACTTTCTGTCTCTTGGACTTCCAGTAGGAGATGGGTAAGAATTTCTTTCCCCTCCTTAACTCACGACAGCAAAAAGTACATGGAAGTGAGAACATATGCTTATTCTGCTTCCTGTTTTCTTCCCCGAGTCAGGTCCATGACCAGCAATTCTGATAAATGGACATTTCCTACCATGCTGTTATCTTCATGAGTTTGAGAATTGCAAGATACCAAAGTTGGATGCCAGCTAATCAGCAGGTAGTGATTTCTGAAAAATCTTACTTCTAAGAGGAGAATAATACCACTGGCAGGGTCATCTTGAATCTGGAAGGACCAGTGAGAGCCAGCCAGGAGATCTGGAGCTTGTGAGTTGGTTGGACAGTACAGGCCCAAGTTGAATGTCAAAGTGAAATATCTGTTCTATAGTTTCAGTATGTGAAACTGAAAGTGATACTTTTCAGGGACAAAATAACTATGGTATGCCATTTTTTCTCTGTTAATATGTATCTACTTTGAGTCTTTTGAATTTGATGTAATTTGTGAGTAAAAAAATAAAAATCTGTGCTTTGCCTCATATGACTGACTGCAAGAGAGAAAAAAAAAACATAAGTTGTACATTGAGTTTTGTTTTCACCCTCTGTTGGCATGGAAGCAACATTTATTGCATCACTAACAATTTAGAGAATTCTGCTAAAAATTGAAGAAAGGGCAGAAATGTCTAATCATCTCTCCAAGCCTTGGAATTTTCTCCTTTAAAAAAAGGACACCCATTTTTGAAAACAAGATGATATCTTAGACTCTTGCTTATCCTTCATTTCTCATATCTAGTACTTTCTAAGACCTCATAATTCCAATTCCAGTAGCTCTCATATCTGCCTTCTCATTTATTTTTCTAGTCATTATCATAGTGTATAGGTCTATATTACCATTTTCCTAGAACACTGCAGTGGTATCCCAACAGGTCTTCCCATCTCCAATGCCACATCTCTCCAAACTATCCTTTACATGGATGCCAAATCAATCTTCCTTGTACTTAAATCAGGTCATATCATTCCTGTACTCAAAAATCTTTAGTTGCTCCCTACTACCTACCAAGTAGAATTCTAACTCCTTGATTTTGTCATGCAAGATCTTTTACAACCTCTCCCCTGTGTTCCCCCCATCTCCCTTTCCAGTCTTATCATATGTACCACGTACCCTATGCTCCCATCAAACTGATCTTCCTGTCTCTGGAACATACCCATTTCAATGCCTTTGTCCATGTTGTAATCCTTATACCTAGGATGTCCTCTCTCACTCCTACTTCCTGCTGAAATTTTATTTACCCTTTAAAATTTGACTTACATGCCACATCCTCCATAAAACCTTCCTTGGGGAGATCTCCCAATTTTTTCTTGCTCAGAAATGATTTTGTTTTGTACTTCTCTCATCCACTTTTCATTGACATCAACTGTGTTTATGTCATGTTGTCATATTAGACTATAAACTCCATGATGGTAGGAATATGTCTTATCTAATTTTATCTTCCTAATGCCTAATGCAGCATTCTATACATTGTAGGCACTTAATATTTACTGAATATGCAGGTTGAATTTAGTTTAAATATAAGAAATCTGACCCTATGACAACTATAGGTAAAAACAGATTAAATTACAATTTTTGAGATTATGATCTATTAATTTTGAGAAATATTGTAACATTTTACATAGTATTTGACATATTGATACATAATTCTTACCATATAAATCAATTAGAGGCTTTATTCAATAGATTTTCTAATATCACCCTGAGATACTAGTAGATTTATAGTAACCAACCAAACTATTGGGAATGAACTGACCCCTTCTCACTCCTTTACTTGGGTCAGATGGTCCTGCTTTTCTCCATCTGTGGACTCAGTCCCACCTAGCTTTTGGCTTCAGTTCTGTCTCTGGATTGGGAATATAGAAGAAGCTCTGGCCTCAGAGAATCTTCCTTAGTAATGTTCCTAGTTTCTATCTGCCTCTCCACATTCCTGCTATTCTGTGGATCACCTGGGTTTTATGACTAGTTTATCCTTTCTTGTGTGTACACTATGTATACACATCATTAGTCCTTGGACTCTAATGCTCTGAGTGTGTCCCCTGAATTTCCTCAGTTATAAAAGCCAGGAACCACTGGAATTCTACCTTAAGTAATCAAAGTTCTTTGAATTAGTTTCTCCTGTCCTTTCTGAGTGATGCAAACCAATTCTTCTCCCCATTCAACCAAAGGTCTGCAAAGATAGTATAACAGGTGCTACAGTATTCTCACCCCCATCCATTATCCTCAAGGTAACCTGAATTCTGGAAGTTTCCACTTGTGAACAGGTGCCTGTCCCTGGTCCTAAAATATCTCAGAAACCCAGATTATAAGTTTGGCTCTGGAAGGAAAAGGTAGGGGAAGGGGGTCATCTAGTTCAATCCCCTCATTTTACAGATGTAGAAACTGAGATCCACAGGGATGTAAAGACAAAAATTAGTCTGTGCCCCAACAGAACTTACATTTTATTGGAGGGAAACAACATAACATGTCCAAGATTGTGCAGGCAGTGTCTAAGGATTCACATCCTAATGTTTCTACTGTGCCACATTCCTTTTTATGTGTTAGATATCAAAGTCTGGAAACCAGCATTTCTGCTGAGCTCCATACATCATAGACATAATGACTGTCAGTAACAACAACAACAACAAAAATCAAATAACTATGCAAAACAAAGAGCAAATTTTTATTAAAATCCTAACCTTTAATAAGGCAAAAGAAAAAAAAAAGGTAAGCTATCATTCTGTGCCCCATTCTAAGCCTACCAGTGAGTTCCATCACTTTTGGTGCTACACCACCTAGATGCCCTATAACTGAGAGAGTTGGTGAGGAGTGTGGCTGGCGGAGATGACATAAAGGATATTGAAAGGAAGAATCCAAAAGAACCTCAGTGGCTAGGCTAATGGGTTGGATCTAATAGAATGAATTTCTGAAGGGACCAAATTTGTACAAGGAACTTCCGGTGAAGAAACTGCTTTTGCTAATGCAGACCAGCAACTACTCTGCACCTTACGGTCTGAAAGAGTTGCCTGAGGGCATTGAGAGGTTAAGCAATTTGACCAGAGTCACATAACTAGTATGTTTCAGAGATGGTGATAACAAAATTAAATTTAATAGGTATAAATGTAAAATTCCTCAAAAATCCTACTCTGATACCTCAAAAAGGTGCCGTTCTAGATTATAATAGCAAAATGAAAAGTCTCACAGACTCTATTATTTTGAAAAGTCTTGAAGCCTAATCCTACTAACACAACATACCATCAACCTTCCAATAATTAAGCTAGCTTAAGTAGATAGAAGCTTATCATTACTAGGCTGGCCATTTGGGGATAGAATTCTTTGACCATGCACCCCATAAAATAAAGAAAAACACAAAATGACCCTCATTCTTGTCTACCTTCTTCTAAGTGGTAGTGATGGTGGCAGAAAGGTATGAGAATCACACAGTTTTTAGGTAATCTACAAACATTAAAATTTCATGGTTGGGACTATAGTGTGAGATACTTGTTAAATGACCATAAGTGGACACACACACACACACACACACACTGATAGAACGGAATTGTTTCAAACTTGACATTCTTGCTTGAAACAAAACCAAAAGAAAAAGAAAGCTGCAGTGAAGGGGCA